>NC_068976.1:7435000-7735000 GCF_016808095.1 Vigna angularis
TTTTCAAATCACAAGAACTCATGCTTTTATACTTTCACTTTCTTTTGCTACAATTCACAACATATAATTTGACTCTATTTCAATTCAACTTCACAAGATATGAGTCATGATAGAAACAAATGATTCAACTAAAAAAAAATATCCAAAGGAAAACAAGAGGCTAATCACTCTCAGCCACAATTATAGTTTCAATATCACTGGTTTAGGCTTCCTTGAGTGAACAAAAATTTATTCTCAATTGCAGAATTGATAGCAAAGTGAAAACAGTGAAGCACACTATGGATCACAAACTCAGTAGATCAAACTAAGTTCAATCACTGTTGTAAACAATTTTAATGCAATTCTGCAGATTCATTTACTACACTAGATGCTAACGAAACAAAGACAATACTGGAAAAATTTGAATCAGAACTTGGCAAAGAATTTAAAACCAAGTATGAATGACTCACAAACTCTGCAAAGAAAAACCAGTTCGGTGTAGCTGGCCAAAATAGAGAGTCTCAGCCCATGAAGTTGTCCAACCTCAAACCTTGAATATTTCCAAAAATCTTTTTCTTGGACAACCTCATTTCCTTCTTTATTGCAAAGAGGCATTTGTTTCAATCACTCATGAACTTGGTTCTCTACCAAAGGGGTTGCAAAAACTTTTAAAGGAATTTGATGATATATTTCCCAAAGAGGTACCAAGTGGATTACCACCTTTGAGGGGAATAGAACATCAAATAGATTTGGTGCCTGGGGCAAGCCTACCCAATAGGCCAGCCTATAGAACCAACCCTATGGAAACAAAAGAAATAGAGAAACAAGTTAATGACTTGTTGAACAAAGGGTGGATCCAAAAGAGTTTAAGTCCCTGTGCTGTGCCTGTGTTGTTGGTCCCTAAAAAGGACGGGTCTTGGAGAATGTGTACAGATTGTAGGGCCATCAACAACATAACTGTCAAGTATAGGCATCCCATTCCTAGGCTAGATGACATGTTGGATGAATTACATGGAGCAAATCTCTTCACCAAAATTGATCTTAAAAGTGGATACCATCAAATAAGAATTCATGAAGGAGATGAATGGAAAACTGCTTTCAAGACCAAGTTTGGTTTGTATGAATGGTTAGTCATGCCCTTTGGCTTGACCAATGCTCCAAGTACATTCATGAGATTAATGAATCATGTGCTTAGGGAATGCATAGGCAGATTTGTAGTGGTCTACTTTGATGATATCCTAATCTATAGTCAAAGCCTTCAAGAACATCTTAACCATGTCAGAAAAGTCTTGCTTCTTCTTAGAGAACATCATCTCTTTGCCAACTTTGACAAATGTACTTTTTGTCAAGAAAGTGTGATTTTCCTTGGATTCAAAGTGGGAAAAGAAGGTGTACATGTTGATCCAGAGAAGATCAAGGCTATACAAGAATGGCCAACCCCTAAAAATGTAGGAGAGGTGAGAAGTTTTCATGGGTTAGCAAGTTTTTATAGAAGATTTGTGAAAGACTTCTCCACCATAGCTGCTCCTTTAAATGAGCTAGTCAAGAAAGATATGCCTTTTAATTGGGGTGATAAGCAAGAGTTGTCTTTTGAGACTTTGAAACACAAGTTAACACATGCACCTATTCTAGTTTTGCCTGATTTTTCCAAAGCCTTTGAACTAGAATGTGATGCATCTGGGGTAGGAATAGGAGCTGTTTTAATACAAGAGGACATCTCGTAGCTTACTTTAGTGAAAAACTTAGGGGGCCTACCTTGAACTATCCTACCTATGACAAAGAGTTGTATGCCCTCATTAGAGCTTTAAAAACTTGGGAGCATTACTTGGTAACTAGAGAATTCATCATACACACTGACCATGAATCTCTCAAGTACATTAAAGGGCAAGCAAAGCTAAACAAAAGACATGCAAAGTGGGTGGAATATCTTGAGCAATTTCCCTATGTCATCAAACACAAAAAGGGGAGTACTAATGTTGTTGCGGATGCTTTATCTAGAAGACATGCATTATTAGTAACCCTAGGATCCCAAATATTAGGATTTGATGACATAAAAGAGTTATATGAAAATGATGAAACATTTGCATCCACTTATTCATCATGTCTTAAGAAGCCTTTTGATGGATTCTATCTTTCTGAGGGGTATCTTTTTAATAAAGGAAAACTTTGTATACCCCAAGGATCCATTAGAAAACTTCTTATCAAAGAGAGTCATGGAGGAGGACTCATGGGCCATCATGGAGTTGATAAAACTCTAAACATTTTGAAAAGTAAATTTTATTGGCCACACATGAGAATAGATGTTCAAAGGCATTGTTCTAAATGTATAGCTTGTTTACAAGCTAAGTCCAAAATTATGCCTCATGGACTCTATACACCTCTTCCTATAGCTAATACCCCTTGGGAGGACATAAGCATGGACTTTGTCTTAGGATTGCCAAAAACTCAAAGGGGGTATGATTCTATATTTGTGGTAGTAGATCGTTTTAGTAAAATGGCTCATTTTATACCCTGCCACAAAGTAGATGATGCTAGCTATATCTCTAGACTCTTCTTTAAAGAAATAGTGAGATTGCATGGCTTACCCAAAACTATAGTGTCTGATAGAGATGTGAAGTTTCTAAGCCATTTTTGGAAAACTTTATGGGAAAAGCTTGGAACTAAACTTCTATTTTCTACTACATGTCACCCACAAACTGATGGGCAAACTGAAGTAGTAAATAGATCTTTATCTACATTATTAAGGGTAATATTAAGAGGAAATAACAAATCTTGGGATGAACATCTACCTCATATTGAATTTGCTTATAATAGAGTAGTCCACAAGACTACTAATCTTTCTCCTTTTGAGGTTGTTTATGGTTTTAACCCTATCACACCTCTTGATTTACTACCTCTTCCAGAATCATCTTCTTTTCTTCATAAAGAAGGTGCTTCTAAAGCGGAGTTTATCAAGAAGTTACATGAGAAAGTTAAAATCCAAATTGAAAAACAAACTCAAAAATATGCAGAATACAACAACAAAGGGAGAAAGAAAATCGTTTTTGAAAAAGGAGACCTAGTTTGGCTTCATTTGAGAAAGGAAAGATTTCCCTCTCAGAGGAAATCCAAACTTAGTCCAAGAGGAGATGGTCCATTCAAGGTGGTCAAAAGGATAAATGATAATGCATACATATTAGACCTTCCTGAAAGTTATGGTGTCAGTCCTACTTTTAACATCTGCGATTTAATTCCTTTCACAGGAGATGATCAACAGGATGAAGCAGATCTGAGGACAGATCTTTTTCAAGAGGGAGGGTCTGATGGAAAACCATCAAGAAATCACATTGGACCTCTTACTAGAGCAATGGCAAGGAAGATTCAAGAAGAAGAAGGATCACCTAACATTTTACTTCTATGGAAGGTTACTTATAAAAATCCTTCTTCTCTTAACTAAAGCACTTATACTTTGTTTTGTAGAAATTAATAAATCTTGGAGACCATGATTGAGCCATCCAAGAAGTTAAATCAATAGAACCAAGCAAAGGAGCCAAAAAGGAGGTGCTTACGGAATGGAAAAATGCACCAGCATTTTCCACGTGAATTGGCTTATTTGGAAAGAAGCATACACCTTGCTGGCTGAGCTGGAATGAGGCATGGACCTTGCTTGATAAAAATAAATGTGCCTTCTATGCTGAATAATTTGAATTTAGGAGGGAATTAAAATCAGAAATTAGGCTCCTCTTCACCTATAAATAAGAGGACCTTTTCTTTGTATTTACTTACTTTTGAGCTTAATGATATGCTGCAGAATTGGTTTTCCAGCTTCTGTGCTCTTAAGTCACCTTTGAATTCTTACTTCTTCTCCTTTCCTCAAGCTTCCTTCCTCTATAGGAAGGCCCTCTGAGCTGTGAGGCTTCACACATACACCTTTCCTCCATTAAAACACCTCAAACACTGCATCATTTCAACCATCCGCTGCACAATTATTCATTATTGGTTTCCTCTAGTCTAGAGCCTCTTCCTACACGTTTCCAGCTGGGAATTGGTTTCCATCACACCCTGTGCCTATATCCTAGACACACCCCAACCAATTTATTTTGTCCACTTTCAACTCTAGAGCAGCCACTACATGAGGAGAGATGAAATTGTGACTAGCCCCACTATCAATCAACACTCTCGAGGTTACTCCATTGAGACGACCCTTTATGCGCAGAGCTGAAGGGCGAATCCGACCACCCCATGACACTTCAACCTTTGCGAACAACTCCATCGAACCACACTCCAAGGTACGATCATCTTCCTCTTCTCGCATCTCACTCTCGATAACCTCCCCCACTTCATTTACTGTTTCGTCGTCAGCTAACACCACAATTCTTAGTTGTCGCTCCGTACATCGATGCAAGGGATGATATTTTTCACCGCATCTAAAATAAAGCCCTTGAGCTTTCCTGTTCATCAATTCAGAGTAAGGCAAATGCTTTGTGCCGCGATTCCGATCGGCAGCTGGAGAATGATCTCCGGACACGCGACTGCTTTGTTGTGTCACCGAGCGTGACTCATGAGGGCTCAAACTTCCTACCGATAAGGGTTTAGTTTGGGTGCCCTGTGTTGGGCCTAATCTAATTCCTAATCTTCCTAAATTTGGGCCTTGACCCGACCCTGATCCAAATTTGTCTCCCTGACCCGTACCCTAATCTCGATTGCTTTTCCAACCCCATACTCCTCCTCCACGCTAAAATCCCTCTCCTTGTAATTTTGCTTCCACATCTCGAGCCAAGCACATGGCTTGGAGACGATTCACAAGGTTGAAGGTGCGAACCCTCCGTCGAATCTCCGATCTCAATCCTCCAATAAAATAGCCAAGATATTGCTCCTCCGGTAAACGAGATACTTGAGACGAGATGTACTCAAACTCTGCCAAGTACTCATCTACGTTACCCGTATGCGACAAATCTTTCAACTCCTCGAAAGGATTATCGCTAGTACGACCACCATAACGACCGATCAACTCCCTTTTTAACTTGGTCCACAACAATCCCACTTATGCTTCTTGTAGAAGATTGAACCAATGAATGGTGTCACCTTCCATACTTAATTTGGCTAATCAGACCTTCACCTCCTCTATTGAGCCTTGCACTTCAAAATATGTCTCTGCCCTCGTAATCCATCCCACAGGGTCAGTACAATCAAATGATGGCAATTCCACCTTCTTTGCTGCCATCCTATACTCTGCCCTTGACTCCATATCTGAAAATGAATATTCTCGACGATCTCCCCCTTGCTCGTTACGTAACTTAGTAAACTCTTCCAACATTAATTGGCGAAATTCCCCCAATGTCTCTCGTACTGACACTTCCATCGCTAACAATCTCTCCTCCAATGCTTCAACTCAGTCGGACATTTTGGGTGGCATGGACAACAATGCTAGCTCTTCTCAAGATCCGGCAAGTCAGACCAATGATAAGAACCAAGAAATAATTGAATATCAAGTTTGTATTATTGAGAAGATTATGCAATAAAAGTTATTGAGCTGGTAGATTTACAGTAACAAGGAGAAACCAGAGCACTAGACTCTTGCAGAGGATGACTCTCCTCCTAACCAACTCACCACTTTCTTACGGTACCCCCTTCACACTTTCCCTACTATCTCCTATAACAGAATTTCCCATCCTTGGATTCTTGACACGTCATTCCCTATCCTAACTAACTTCTCACTATTTCTTTTCCTAACCCCACTTTCTTTCTTCTTACATAAACATTCCATATTTTGGGCCTATCTATTTCTTCTATAATTTTTCCTTGCTGAGTAACATGCCCATGTACACTTCCCACCTTATGATCCTTATTAGGAGTCCTATCATTACCCCTCCATATGTTCAGTATCAATTGTCTTCTTAATCATATAATTAGAATCCAATGATCTTGATAGCCTTAAGTGGTTCTTGATTCAGATTCCTGGTTAGATCCATCCTAAACTTGACTAATCAATCTACACATGAAGGAATGATTAAATTGTGCTTTTGAAAACTTTTTCACATTTTTCACAAAAGTAGTCTGATTATGAATAATTAAATGATAATTTTATATATCAAATAATCAATTGTGATAGTTTCATCTTGTGAGGTTTAAAAGATGTAACTTTAGTGCTTTATTGATTTACTTATTCAAATGTTTATTTATTCGTGTTCAATAGATGGTTCTTCTTCTAAGTTAGTGTGGATATAAAATAGTAATGTGAAGAGATAATGAAAGAAAAAAGAAATACTTATTATATTTTTATACTAATTTGTCTAACTACATAGACTATGTTTAGTTCTCAATCTATTGGTGCAACAAGCTATCCCTTCCAAAAACGGTTTGATTTTTCTTTTTATTTTAAATTTTAATTTTTCGGGCATAATAAATTAATGCTTAGTGACTTGGATAGTTTGATAAATATGACAATAGTTGGTTTTGTCACTTTAAGTGAGTTGTGCATGGTATTAATTGATAACCATTTTTTTTTGCTCAAAAAGTGATTTTAGATATATATTGAGATTATGATGTCATTTGTGAAAACATATGCTTCTCGTTGTTCTCATGTTTATATACTGAAATTATCATTGTTTTATTGTAATTAATAATTGTGGCAGAGTGTATATTGCTTTTGGCAACCAATAATTGAATCCTGTGAGATTTTGTGCTTTTAGGTTTATAACTACTATGTGCTACCTCACTTATAATTAACTTTTTGTTTGAGTTTCATTGCTAATTATTTTTTATTTGCATGTCTACATAAGAATAAGTATTTTCTTTTCTTCTTTGCATCATAGTTTGACCTAAAAAATGAACTTTGTTTTTTCAAGAATAAAACCTTTTTGCAATAAGTATTAAAAGAAAATTTTCTTCATGTTTGAACTTAACCCTTGAGTCTAATTGAAAATAATTGACCATCTTGAAGGAAAAACATTTTAAAATCATTAGTGTCATTCAAGTTTGGAAAAAGTTATTAAAAGAACAACTTGAAGGAAATATCATAAACAAATTAGAGATGGTTGGGTTCATGTGGTATAGTCTTTAAATATTCCACACACACACTCAAATACACACTTTATCTTTCTCGTTCACACTTTCTCTTTCTCTTTCACACTTTCTCTTTGTCTCTCTCTTACACACACACATGCACACAAACAAACACACACACCCACGTAGACATGCGCGCGCACACATACACATACATGTACACACGCACACACACACACACGCACACACACAAACTCACACGAACACATCCATTCACACGTACATACATACCCACACCCATGCATATACACACACACGCATACACACCCTAAAGTTGGGAGAAATACTCAAATATTAAACAAGGTAAGTAAATTAAGTAATTATAATTTTGTATATTTTAAAAATAATTAGATTTTTATTAAATTTTTTGTTTAATACCTATTTTGGTCCCTCGGTTTGTAGGGTCTGTTCGAAGTTGTCCTCCTTTTTTTCAAAAGTTCACTAATGTCCTATATTTTGCAAAAACGGTTCACGTTAGTCCTTTTTGCTTACGGCGTTAAAAACGCTAACGACAGACTTTCTCCCATGGCGAAAACTGAATTATTTGTACACTTCTCGATGACGTGGCACAGTGAGGTCATTTGAAATGTTAAGAATAAAAGTAAATAACGTGGAAATGTTATATCAGAGGGTCAAAATCAATTGAGGGATTAAAGATGTGAAATTACATTTAAAGTAAAATCAATTGGCGATTTTGGGTTCAACAATCTGCTTCTTCACCAATTTGTGAATTTGGCCAATTTGCGATTTAGGGTAACATTAACAATTTGGGGGTAAATGATGTGAACTAGGATTTGCTTCTTCACCTAGGAACCAAGGAGCATCGCCAACACCATCCACTGTGCCACTGCGGTGCAACTGAAGACGTCGTCGACGCCGTTTTTGGCGTCATTGTTAGTGACACTTCCATCTCGTTCTTCTTCTTTGTGTCGTGTTCTCTCATTTCTTATTGTTCATCTTTGAAAATGGAGCTGCTGATATTGGTAAAATAGCATAAAGAATTCGGAAAATTAATATACATGAGATCATTAAGTCAAGTCCCGTGTAAACTCCTCTGTCAAAACGAAAAATCACAAACAAAGAAAAATTTGAAAAACAAAATTGAATGTATAGGTCAAGAAGGAAAAAAAGAGATAAAAATGTATTGACGACAAAGAGTGATAAAGAGAGCTATATTCAAGTGGAATTAATGGCCTATATAGATATCCATTATGTGAATTAGAAGGGAAAGATAGACCAACCATGACTGACATTGTGGTCAATTTAGAGAAGACTTTAGCTATTTGTGATACAATTTCCAATGGCTCTATCTATGTTCTTTCAGAATAATAAAAGTTCAGTCACGGGAAAGGGGAGAAAATATTGAAAATTCTGTGAATTCTTATTCATTTTTCTCAATTTCATATTATTCATTCTTTCCAATATAGATTGATTAATGCATATTAATTGCTTTTTTATTACATGACAATAATTTTGTAATATAAATGAGCCACCCACCAAACGACCTTTGAATTCACGTTTTAGCCTATGCTTTTCTCATCTACCCTTTATCTTCTATATCTCGAGTGCTTGGTCGCACATTTTGGTCTTTTTCATTTATCACACTACAAATTCAACTCTGATTTTGTCTCTTCCTACTCCTCCCATAAACTTATTTCCATTTTGGAAGCTACATGACTCAACTTTCTTAAAAGAAGAAGTCAAGTTTAAGCTCAATCAACTTATTTCCATTTCGTTTAACCTCAATTTCCTCTTTCTTCAGCCTCAATCACACAACCTGCATAGAAACTCTAAAATCCTAAATCAGAAAACTCTTAATATGCAAAATCTCAAATCGAAAAATCACTCCATCATATTCGTTTTCTACACCTCGAGACAACCTTGTCCTTCATCGCGAGCAGCACCTGCAAATACGGGTTATCCCACCTCCCCTCGAACCACCACCATGTGAAGAATGCGAAAATCCTTTGCCCTATGTCTTCGAACAAGAAGAACAACTTTGTGAAGAAGTCATTCCTAACCCTAACCCTTTCCGTCACTATACCATGAATCACCAACAACCCTAACCCTTTGCTTTTAAATTTGGGAACAACAATTTGCTCACTGTAGCACGAATCACTTTGCTCATAGGATGAATCAACAATTGATTTTGCCAGCTGAACAACTCTGTCGTTATCCCTTTTAACGCCGTAAGCAAAATGGACTAACGTGAATCGTTTTTGCAAAATATAGGATGTTAGTGAACTTTTGAAAAAAAGGAGGACAACTTTGAACAGACCCTACAAACCGAAGACCAAAATAGGTATTAAACCTAATTTTTTTTAATAATTTTATTTATGTTTTAAAAGTTGTATATGTTTTATGTGGACAAATATTTTTTAAAATAACTTTATGTAATGTGTATTATGGACATTTAATTTTGATTTATTTTTCATAAATGTAAAACTTTTTATTTCTTAGTTTAAACTATCTTTAGTTTTTTGTTTATCGTTTTCGTTATGTGTAATTTTCACATAAGATTTTTTTATTAAAATATTAGTTATTTGAATTTGTAATGTTAAATTTCTTTTTTAATTTCAACTGCATAAAAAAATTAAGAAAAAATCGAAAAAAAATACTAAAAGTACTACAATAATTAATAATATTTATAAAAATGAAAACATGAATCAATAGACATAAGAAAATTAAGAAGATAATAAAAACGTGTTAAAAGGAATGGAGAGTAGTTGAAAAAATTTAAATGATATATGAGCTAAAAGTTAAAACAAAAATGAAAATAACTTGTAGCTTATAAACTCAAAATTTTGAAAATAAATTATTCTGATATATGTTACGTAATATATTTGACTAGTATTAATAAACTACTAAAACAAGTTAATAACAAGTTAATTGACTTTACTAAATACTTGTGTATGACTCTTAGACAATAATTATAATAATGATTAAAACAAAATGATTTACGAGCATTACAACAAAAATAATTTGAGAGAACGATTTTTTTATATGCCAGTCCAAAAAATAATATTGTATTGAAAAAAAAAGAGAGAAAACACGAATGTAAACATTGTAGTTATTAATTTTCGTGATGTGTAAGTAAGTCCTACTATTTTTAGTTATAGGACCTAGTAAATTTACTTAAATTTCACTTAAAAAAGAAATAATAGGAAGAACGTGTAGTTTTTAACATTTCTTTATTCTTTATTTTGAAAAGTTTGAAGTTTATGTGAATTAGTTACAACTATGCTCCTATTATATGAAAAAATTTGGATTTCTGTTATATTTATATGGAAAGCTCAACAGAAAAATAACACACAAAAAAAAAAAAACTAAATAAACAATCGAATTCTATATATGAAATTACCAATAGTAACGTGTCTTTACTGTTTCTCCCATGACATTAAATGTGTTCTTGGGTTAAAGGAAACGTTAGTATGTAAGTTAATAGAACGTTTATATATTTTAGCTGTTAATTAATTACTAACATAAATTTTCATTACTTCAATAAGACAACTAAAACTGAACCAAGAAGCAATATTCTTCAAGTATAAATATAACTTCTCAACACTATTTTAGTACCATCATCAACGTGTCGTTGTAATTAAGTTATCATCATCATCAAGAGCTTCTTTCATAATCAGACATGGCCACATTCAGCAACAACTTTTGTCTAATGTTGTTATGTTTTATGATGAGTTCGACACTGATGTTGAACACTGTGCTTTCTAATGTTGCTTCGGCACCATCAAATTGGCCTGGGCCAGTGTCATCATCGTACGAAAGTTATTTGGCTAATTGTGCATCACATTTAGATCCAATTTGTGGTAGAGACATATACTTTGCTGTATTTTATGGTAACGCAACTATCATTAAAGATTGTTGTGACGAACTTGTGCGCGATGTTGGAAAAGTGTGCCACGATGATATGACAAAATTTGTTTTGACTAAGACACAGTTCAAGAGCAGTGGTGTTCAGATCGTGGAGAGGAGCCAGAAGGTTTGGAATGACTGTGTTGGCGTTGTTGAATCATAGGACTTTATACAATTCTTACACTGTAATCTCATCTCATAAAAATACAATTGATATATTTTTTTCTTGAAATTAAATAATAATTCCATATTTTCATGGATGGCAAGGATTTTTTTTTACTTCTTTCGTAACATCTTTAAAGTTAATAACTTAATAAGAATGTCTTCAGTATAGATAATTTACTGTTTTTATTTTACAAAATTCAATTTAGACATTATAATGAATAAGAATCAAGGTCACATGTTTAATCTTCTTCGTGACACAATTATTTAAAGAAAATTTGTCAATTATATCATGATGTAGGTTAAATGGATCAAGTTATAATTATTGACCAATAATATCCTTATAGACACAACAATTCATCTTATTTTTTCATGCATGAGATCAACAAATTTCATTATAGACTTCTATCATAACAATATAAGATCCATTTATACCAAGGTATTATAATAATCCCCATACAATTTTTATACAACTTGTTAAATATATTATATTATTAGATATCTTAGATAGATATTTTATATTTATCTTTAGTTAGGTATATTTTTCTTTTATTTGGATCAACTTATCAAAATTTAGATTTAAAATTTTATACTTCTAGGTTGTTTATGCCAAATCAATGACTTCACAAATAAACTTTCGAAATATATGTTCAAAATTAACTTGTTTGTTTGGGATCAAAGCCTCACAGATTTGCTTTTGATATTTCAAAAGGTCTCTTACCAATAGATGTATCTTATATGTATATAAATTCATGTTCATCTCTTATTTTATCCGACGTGGGACTTTGTTTGTACCCAACAATTATTTGAATAATTTGGTTGCATTTCATACAACACTTTAGGGGAAACATTATTATTTTGATGCTTGATCTAATATTAATTGGTCATTTTCTAAATAAAGTAATTTTTTCCTACAATTTTATGTATGATGAGTCATAATATCAACTACCCTTTAATCACTTTTAAACTTTCAAATGGGAAAAATTCAGTTAATACTAGTATCCATTTACTAACTCGATTATGAAAAATAGGTTTTAATAAAAGAATTTAATACATTGTTATGTGAAAAGACAATAACTTCATGATGTCTCAAAATAATGCTTCGACTTAAAATAAGAATAAAATAAACATAAACACAATTTCTGAATGTCGATGTATCGAGTTTCAACGTTTATCAACATTCTAATCAAATAATAAATAGTACATTCGCCTCCATTTATATATGACTTTGATGATTTTCCTTGAGTTACTGGTATCAATATTGGCTTTCTTCACCTGCTCAAGTTTTCTCGTGTTCTTTATATCACTTGAATTCTTTACCCTTTCTTTAATCTTAAAAAAAAAAGAGAAAACACATAAGTTTTTCCTAATAAATTATAGTTGTTTCTTATTTATCAAGAATCTTATATCAATTATTGGTTTGGCCTTGTTTCTATCTATCTCGATGCCTTTTTCATGAACAATGAATCCTAAAAACTCACCTGCACTTATACCAAAAGCACACTTTAATGGATTCATTTTCCATGTTTTCTCATTCTTTCAAAAGATTTTCTTAAATTATCTAAATGAAGGCATTTCGATTTCGATTTGATCACGATATCATCAATATATACTTGCATAAAATCACCAATTAAATCATGAAAAATCAAGTTCGTAGCTCTTTGATATGTAGCTTCAATATTTTTCAATCAAAAAGACATTACCAACCATTCATATGTTTCTAATGCCCCGGGCATTGCAAAGTTGTTTTTGAAATGTCATTTATAGGTTTGAAAATTTGATTGTCTCTAGAATATCCATCTAACAAACTTAGCATTTCATTTCGTGCCACCTCATCAATTAATTAACATATGTGCAATTAATACAGAGTATTTATCTTTTAAAGTAGTCTTATTAAGATCTTTAAAACCAATTCAAATACTCATTTTGCCATTTTTCTTATTTACTATAACTATATTCGAAATCCAATCAACATATTGATAAACTTTGGCTTCAGCAACTTTTCAATTTCTTTATTGATTTTATCTACCACTTAAGTGCAAATCTTCGAGGGGCTTCTTTAATAACCAATCGATGTTCAACCAAGTTCGTATCCAATCAGGCATCTCTTCATACTCCCAACAAAAGCAATCTTTAAATTCAGGTAGAATTTGGATTTTGCTTTCTCTCATTTACACACTTAACTATTTGTTGATAAACTCTTAATTTATAAATTTCGAATTGAAAACTAACTTATGAATTATAAGCGTGTGATAAAATTATTGATAAATCACAATGTGTAGAATGACAAAATAGACATGACAAGCTATATAAATTTTATTATATAAACAAAATTTTTATTATCTAAGAAAATATATATTATTATGTAATTATGATTTTATATATTTTCAAAAATATTTAACTTTTTAGTACTTTTCTTTATATTTTAAAACTGGTATACGTTTTCTTTTGAAATAGTTATTTTTTTTTAAAATAAGACGAGTTCATGTATATTAATGACATTTAGTTTTTATTTATTTTTCATAAATGTAAAACTTTTTTTTTCTCAATTTAAACTGGTGTTAGTTTAACCTTAATATTGATCATGGAAGTGAACCAGGGTCATGAGTTAAAATAATTAACCTTAATATTGATCAACTTAGAGGTAAATTGTGATTATCCACAATTAGATCATAATTAGGTCCGTGGTAATCAAAGCTCACTCCAAACTCTATAAATACAAGTTTGAGATAAGCAAGTAGGTGATTTACATCTATACACTATTAAGATTTAAACTGTTTGCTTTCAAACCTTATACAATTCACTATATTTTGGACCGTTGATATTAATCCTACATCCCAAATTAATAAAAAAAGAAAATGTTAAAAAAGAACGGAGAGTAGTAGAAAAAAAATGATTTATGAGCTAAAAGTTCAAAAAATCAGTCAAAATAGATAAACTTATAAACTACAACTTTTTGAACATCAATTATTTTGATATCATACTAAATATACTTGTATATGGTTTACAAACTAGTAAAATAAGTTAATAACAAAGTAAATACTTTACTAAATATTGTGCATGATTCTTAGACAAGAAATATGATAATAGTTAACAAAAATAATTTACGAGCATTGCTATTTGATAACAACACTTATTATTTAGATTTACATGGATAGTCACCTAAGTCCAATAAATTTAGAGATTATAATTTGTAAGAGTTGACTGGTCTAAAGAAATATTTCTGTTAGATTAGGGTCAAATGTCTACAAGACACTTTAGTGTGTTCAAGACCTTATAGAAAGGAACAACGCTAGTAAATAAAGAGAGAATAAAGTTTCCTATTTTTATTTAGAAAAAAATTTATTTTTTACGACGTTTTTACAATCGTTGTGTGATAGCTCAAGATTAATCCATTTTAAATATACAAACTAATAAAATAGTGATATACAGTCTATTGTAAAAAATCATGGATACGTTGGCTAATTTCCAATCTCAATTTCAAGTTGTCATAGCCACACTCCACACGAGATACTCGTTATACCACTATCCAAGAGTCCATGGATGCTCGTCGTTATACGGAGAAGCCTTTCACTTTTATTTATCCGCTCAAACTGTTTCTCGCCACTATGGACCAATCTCATGAGCAAACGATAACTACAACCACCCTTTTATAACTGACAATTGTATTTTTTCTGTTCTAAAAAACTGTGTTAAATTAGGACTAAGTATCACTATAAGACATTTTTAATGTGCACAAGGTCTTATAAAAAGAAAAAAGCTAGTAAATAAAGGGAGAGAATAAAGTTTTTATTTTATTTATATAGCTCTCCTTCCTTCTGTATTCATAGTAGTATTTATGACTTTACTAAATACTTGTGTATCTTAGAAAATAAATATGATAACCGTTAACAAAAATAATTTACGAGCATTACAACCAAAATAATTGAAGAGCCCCTTCTTATGTACAAGTCCAAACACAAATTATTGTATTAGAAAAAAGAAAAGAAAAGAAAGAACTAGGGTAAAATCATAATTACTAATAATATTCGTGATGTTTAAGCAAGTCCTACTAATTTTGGTTGTATGACCTAGCAAATTTACCTAAATTTCACTTAAACTAAACAATAGAAAAAACGTGAGTGCTAATGCTAACTATTAAAAAATAAAGAAAAAAAACGTCTTAACATTTCTTATTATTTTTTTTATTTTGAAAAGTTTGAAGTTCATGTGAATTAACTACAATGTTACTACCATATGAAGTTACCAGTAGTAACGTGTCTTTACTGTTTCTCCCATGCAATTAAATGTGTTCTTGGATTAAACATAAGTGGAAACGTTAATATGTAAGTTAAGAGAAGGTTTCTGTATTTTAACTGTTAATTAATCACTAACATAAATTTCGATTTTCTTTTCAAAAAGACAATTAAAACCGAACCATTCATATTAATTAGAAGCAATATTTTTTAGCTATAAATATAACTTCTCAAAATTATTTCAGCACCATCATCAACGTGTCGTTGTAATTAAGTTATCATCATCAAGAACTTCTTTCATAATCAGACATGGCAACATTCAACAACTTTTGTGTGATGTTGTTATGTTTTATGATGAGTTTGTCAGTGACGTTCAACATTGTGCTTTCTAACGTTGCTTCGGCACCATCAAATTGGCTTGGGCCAGTGTCACCATCGTACGAAAGTTATTTGGCTAATTGTGCTTCAAATTTAGATCCAATTTGTGGTAGAGACATATACTTTGCTGTGTTTTATGGTAACACAACTGTCATTGAAGATTGCTGTGACGAACTTGTGAGCGATGTAGGAAAAGTGTGTCACGATGATATGACAAAATTTGTTTTGACCAAGACAAAGTTCAAGAGCAGTGATGTTCAAATCGTGGAGAGGAGTCAAAAGATTTGGAATGACTGTGTTGGTGTGATTGGATCATAAGAGTTTATGCAATTCTTACACTGTAATCTCATCTCATAAAAATACAATTGATATATTATTTTCTTGAAATTAAATAATAATTCAATATTTTCGTGGATTAAGGATTTTTTTATTTCTTTCATCAGATCTTTAAAGTTAATAACTTAATAAGAATGTTAGATAATTTACTAACTTTATTTTACAAAATTCAATTTAGATATTATAATGAATAAGAATTAAGGTGACATGTTTAATTCTTTGTGAGATAATTGTTTAAAAAAAAAGATTGTTACGAGTTATATAATTGTCTCATGTAGCTTAAGTGGACTGTAAGTCATAATTATCGATTAATAATATTCTTTTCGTTACAACAATCATCCTATTTTTTCATCATCATGAGAATCACAAATTTCATTATGGACTTATGTGAAGTAATATAAGCTCCAATTATATCAAGACATTGCAATAATACTCTTTCAATTCTTGACAATGACTGTTAAATATTTTCTTCCTAAAAATTTTCCATTAATACTATTTAATTTTTTTTTCTAGTTTTTTTTTTCTAGATACTTTATAATTGACAAATTTGTGTAAAGTTTTTCTTTGGTCAATAAGTTTAACTTATAATGATTTGAGATCATGTCAAGTTGAGTTGAGTTGATCACACGTTAGGCTGATTAGGTCAACCTCACATTAAATTTAATGTAATTGAGAAAATGTATTTAACCTAGATTTAATTCAATTTAGATTATATTAAAAAATTTAAATTAATGTAATTTAGTTGAAATGGATCTAGATTTTGAATCCAATATATTTTATTTAATTTGAATTTCACGTAGACTAAATATTAAAAATTATAATCCATGATCACCTTAATATATTTAGTTGTTATTTAAATTTGTCAAACTGAAAATATATAAATTAGTGTGGATTGAAGAAAAAAACTTGACCAATATATTTTAAAATTCTTTCAACTTCATATTACTGTACTCTTTTTGTTCCTTTGCATGGGCTAATGGAAATTGGGAAGAAATGGAAAAGAGAAAATGTAAAAGGGTGTGGTGGTTTAGAAGGAGGAAGATGCTAAAGTAAAAAGAAAAAAAAATAGAGCAAGAAGAAGGGAATGAGTGGGAGAATGACCTTGCTTAACAAAACTATCCAGAAATGCAAATAAAACAATAATATATAGTAATAAAATTGAACATGTTACAGAATAAATTATATTGTTAAAATGAAGTTGATATGAAGTGTTCGTTATGGACACATCAATTAGGTTTTCTTTTATTATAATTTTTTATCTTTTCATTATTAAAATAAAAATAAGTAAATCAATATTAATAATCATACATAACAATAACAATAAAAACAATTTTTCTTCTCTTCATCTTTTCTTTTCCGTCCCTTTTTATGTCTCTGATCTCTATAAAACATAGAATTAATCCTACTGATGTTAATTCATATAGAATGTGTACGTACACCATGGTGTTTGAAGTCAACTTATCAGGCATTCAATTAATTTCTCCTTAAATATTACTTTTCAGGAAAAAAAAGTAAAAAAAAAATAATTGAAATATACGTCGGAGTTTTTGTAAAATATGTTTTATATAATTCTTCTAAATTAAATTATTGTAAAAGATGTTATATGATTTGTGCAGGTGTTATGCATTTATGTTTGAAACAATTAATTTGCATGCAAACATAAGGAATAGGAAAAACCGTTGATTCATGAAATAAGTTATAAGCATACGTTGTATCAAACTTTTAATCCAAATTAATTATAAAAATGATAAGAACTGACTAAAGTAAATAAGTTATAAAAATTCATCTATAAATACAGTGTTCCAAACCATTTCAAAGCCATCATCAAATTTTCCAATTCATGGTGAAAAGCTTCGCCTCTGAAACAATGACTACATTCCACAAATTTTGTGTCATGATGGTACTTACAGTTAGCCTGGGTTTAATGGTGAAAACAGGAGTTTCAAGGGAGATTCCGGAAGCATTAGCTAGAACTTGTGAGCGATGTAGGAAAAGCGTGTCACGATGATATGACAAAATTTGTTTTGACCAAGACAAAGTTCAAGAGCACTGATGTTCAAATCATGCAGAGGAGTCAAAAGGTTTGGAATGACTGTGTTGGTGTGATTGGATCACAAGAGTTTATACCATTCTTACACTGTAATCTCATCTCATAAAAATACAATTGATATATTATTTTCTTGAAATTAAATAATAATTCAATATTTTCGTGGATGACAAAGATTTTTCTAGTTCTTTCATAATATCTTTAAAGCTAATAACTTAATAAGAATGTTAGATAATTTACTAACTTTATATTACAAAATTCAATTTAGATATTATAACGAATAAGAATCAAGTTCACATGTTTAATTCTTTAGATATTATAACGAATAAGAATCAAATTCACATGTTTAATTCTTTGTGAGATAATTGTTTAAAAAAAATTGTTGTGAGTTGTATAATTGTCTCATAGGTTAAGTGGGTCGAGTCATAATTATCGATTAATATATTCTTATCGTTTCAACAATAATTCTACTTTTTCACCATCATGAGAACCACAAATTTCATTATGGACTTATGCGAAGCAATAGATATTAAAAGTGGACTTTAAGCCTAACTCAAATCGACAAAACCGGCTTGTAGGGTGAGGTTTGCACCCACTTATAAACTATGAATTGGCCTTATCTCTAGTCGATGTGGGACTTACAACACACCCCCCTCACGCCGAGATATATACATCTCGAGCGTGGGATTAGACATTTTTAATGGGTGGTCCGATAGCGACCCGATAGCAGGTGGAACAATATGCTCAGCAAACAACAAATATCGCTAGGATAGGCTCTAATCATGACTTTGATATCATGTTAGAAGTGGACTTTAAGCCTAACTCAACCCCACAAAACCGACTTGTAGAGTGAGGTTTGCACCCATTTATAAACTATGAATTGACCTTATCTCTAGTCGATGTGGGACTTCCAACACACCCATCCTCGCGTTCTTTGTGAAGTTTAGAAAGGAGGCCACAGACACAAGGTGTCAAACATGTACAGGTCAAAACACAACGATAGAGTTCCATTTCCTTCCACAAGATCTTCAACTGGGTATAATATTCAGAAACAGTGGATTCACCTTGATGGCAAGCAAGAATATGATCCTGAAGGTCAAAAATCCGAAATTTGTCAGCATGAGAGAAGCGATCCTTGAGATCTCGCCAAATTTCAAAAGTCGTATCCATCCACATCACAGATTGCTTGATGGAAGGAGTCATGGAACGAGTGAGCCATGACATTACCATGCGATTAGATCTGTGCCAAGCTTCGTATAGGGGATCGGTGGTGGGTGGACAAGGAAGAGTGCCATGAATGAAGCGCTCCTTGTTTTTGGTTTCAAGGGCGACTACCATATCTCTCTCCCATTGGTGGAAATTGCTCTCTGTGAGAAGAGGCGAAACAAGTACTAAAGCTAGGTTTTCTCCGGGATGTAAGTAGAGTGGATGAGCCGGATTCAGCACATGATTTGGTGTTGGGGGAAGTAATTTGGATAATGGAAGCCATGGTTGAATATAAAGGAAGAGGAGAAGAACATTAAGCGGAAGAAAGGTGAGTTTTCAGCGATGATACCATGATAGAGAAAGCAGAGGTAATTCTGGTTTCAAAAGTTCTTCATTCTCATTATTCAACTCACTAGTAAAAGTACTCTGTAATGTGCAATTTATACAGCAAAAGATAATTCTAGAAAAGTAATAGTGTGAGCTATAATAGAATATGCAGCAAGGCAAAAATAAAAATCCTAACAAACTAACAATAAAGTAACAAATAGAATACGCAGTGTGCAAAGATAATAATGTCAACTGTAATGATATGCAGAAAATGTGTCTTTCTTACAATATAAGCTCCAATTATACCAAGACATCACAATAATACTCTTTCAAATCAATTTTTAACAACTTACATAAACTGTTCAATTCTTGACAAGACTATTAAATATCTCCTTCCTAAAAAGTTTTTCAATAACATTATTCAATTCTTTTTTTCAGTGTTTTTCCAAATACTTTATAATTGACAAATTTGTGTAAAGTTTTTCTTTGGCCAATAAATTTGACTTACAATGATTTGATATCATGTCAAGTTGAGTTGAGTTGATCACACGTTAGGCTGATTAGGTCAACTTCATGTTAAATTTAAGGTTTAATACCCTATTTTGTCCCCAGTTTTGCTCGAAAATGTCAAATTAGTCTATCTTTTAAAAAGTGCGTCAATTAAGTTCTCACTTAATAAAATTTGCGTCAATGAAATTCCTTCCGTTAAATTCATACAAACAACGTTAAATATTTTTTCTCTCTTTTACTTTTTCTGTGCAACGTAGGTTTTGGCATATTTTTGTCAGGTTTTTTCTCTTTTCTACTATTCTTCTTCTCTCTCTTCTATCAATTATACAATATTTAGTACAGTCACAAGGATACAGACATAATACAGGACCTGCAAAAATGCATCAAAATTTAGGGGAGAGGTCCAGAAAAAATCTACACGCAAGGGTAACTTGAAATAGAGAATTGACTTTTTATATTAGAAACATGAACCACCTTTGTTAACTAATACTTTTAGAATGATGATGCACTTCAGAGCTTCCAAACTTCTTCCCAAATTTCTGGATTAGTAAAAAGTCAGTTTCGTTACATCCAAATAATATATATATATATATATATATATATATATATATATATATATATATATATATATATATATATTAAAAATAAAGATTTATTTTACAATTTAATTTTAATAATTTCATTTTAAAAATAAAATATATAATCAAAGAATTAATATAATTAACTATTAAATGATTATGTACTTATAATATCTATATATGTGGCAAACAATTACACTTACGACAATATCATATTTCGTATCAAGTATTACATTATATATAATTCAATCTCTAGACAAACTGAGACAATATCATTTTCCTAAACATTTTAAATTAAAAACAACTACTTTTGCATGACAGACCTAAAAGTAAAATTGAAAACTACAAATGAAAATATATTCAATGTTTGATATCAAATGCGAGCACACTTATTGGACTCTAAAATTAAAATAAAATCACAACTAACTCCGAAAATTTAAATTTAATTACATACCAATAAATGGCCTCCGTAAACATGTAACATATACTTTATAATGTCTGAAATCTAACTGGTCAACGCAATGATTTGTTGTAAAACAGATTTAAGACACAAGTTCTCTTAAAACTTTCCCTGGGAAGTAACAATTCCCGTCAGTTACTTGATATGTATCTTACAAATTATATTTATTTTTAATACAAGAACTACAAAACAGAATTACACAGTCAAATGATAAATGTATATTAGTGCAATCAATAACACGTAGAATGTTATGAATATAAACAAATATACATAGTGATCGTCGGTTCTATTAAGTGGCATGCTCCTCAATATTATGTCCTGAGGTCGACCGGTTGCTTATGAGTAAGAATTTGATAATTAACTATAAAATTAGTATGATAATCAAAATTAAGAGATACCCACATCACTCACCACCACCACCACCCAAAAAGATACCCTACAAACACACTTCTACCCCACTTCTAGTGCCACCGCCACCGCCACCGCCACCACCACACAATAAGCGATACAAGTATCCATCTCCGCCACCTCCTAAGCCATTCAAATACCATTCCCCTCCTCCACCACTCTCTTCGTCTTATCCACAGAACTCACTTCCCTCCTTTCCCACACTTCCACTTTGAATCAACTCCTCCACCTTATCGCTACTAAATAGTGCTTTCCTATTACATCACACAGTAATCATTCATAACCCATGTTCAAATTCAACATTTCTGCCTAACCTAACATGTTTGTTTTTATACTTTTCCTTACCCCGTTCTATATTTTCTTCACACGATTCATTATTTTTCCTTCTCTTCTTTATGTATGTACCTCTGCATGTTATAATATCAAGCATTCTTTGATCTTTCCTTTTTCCTCTGCGTGTAATATAAACTAACAAAAAGTCACTCATGATAGCTTCTTAGATGTTGTGTTAGATACATTGCAACAGACTACAATGGTCCAGGAGCTGTTGGAAAGGGGTATGATGCATGATGCAGGAGCTGTTGGACCTCGGGATGGTGGATAGAAGTTCAGGTTGAGTATAAGGTGGAAGAGTAGATGTGAATCTAAAGGAGAAGAGAGTTGAAAGTATTGTGAGGGAGTGTAGATGAGTTGGTAGAAGTAAGTGTTTCAACCCTTTATAATGAGAAGAAAAAGGAGTAGAAAAGTAGGGAGAATGGCCGTGGGGTGGAAGCGAGTTTTGCATACAGAGAAGTGAAGGTTTTATGTATGGAAGTGTGATTTTAGATGAGTGGGTATTTAGGTGATGGAAAAGAGAAAGAGGAGAGGAGTTTAGTGGTTTATGGAGTTTAAGAAGGAAGGAGATGAATGAAGGAAGGCATCGTAATAGAGAGAGCAAGGGGTTGGTTTTCTGTTTGTAGGAGGGAGGAGATTGTATCAGAAAAGCAAGGAAAAATGTGGAGAGAGAAAATTGTAGAATGAGATTATTAGAGTTTTGTTCTTGATCTTTAAAAGAAAGAGCTGGAAAAATTGGATTGAAGTGAGCAGAGAGAAGAATGGAAAAGGATTTTTTTATTTCTTTCATCATATCTTTAAAGTTAATAACTTAATAAGAATGTTAGATAATTTACTAACTTTATATTACAAAATTCAATTTAGATATTATAATGAATAAGAATTAAGGTGGCATGTTTAATTCTTTGTGAGATAATTGTTTAAAAAAAAGATTGTTACGAGTTATATAATTGTCTCATGACGTAGGTTAAGTGGGCTGTAAGTCATAATTATCAATTAATAATATTTTGTTCGTTACAACAATCATCCTACTTTTTCATCATCATGAGAATCACAAATTTCATTATAGACTTATATGAAGTAATATAAGCTCCAATTATATCAAGACATTACAATAATACTCTTTCAACACAATTTTTAACAACTTACGTAAACTGTTTAATTCTTGACAAGACGGTTAAATATCTTTTTCCTAAAAAGTTTTTCATTAATACTATTTAATCTTTTATTCTAGTTTTTTTTTTCTAGATACTTTATAATTGACAAATTTGTGTAAAGTTTTTCTTTGGCGAATAAATTTAATTTACAATGATTTTAGATCATATCAAGTTAAGTTGAGTTAATCACGGTTAGGCAGATTAAGTTAACTTCACGTTAAATTTAATATAATTGACAAAATGTATTTAATTTAGATTTAATTCAATTTAAATTATATTAAAAATTTTAAATTAATGTAATTTAGTTGAAATGGATATAGATTTTGAATCCAATAAATTTTATTTAATTTGAATTTCACGTAGACTAAATATTAAAAATTATAATCCATGATCACCTTACTATATTTAGCTGTTAATTATTTAAATTTGTCAACCTGAAAATATATAAATTAGTGTGGATTGAAGAAAAAACTTGACTAATATATTTTAAAATTCTTTCAACTTCATATTACTATACTCTTTTTGTTCCTTTGCATGGGCTAATGGAAAGTGGAAAGAAATGGAAAAGAGAAAATGTGAAAGGGTATGGTGGTTTAGAAGGAGGAAGATGCTAAAGTAAAAAGAGAAAAATAGAGCAAGAAGAAGGGAACGAGTGGCAGAATGACTTTGCTTAACAAAACTATCCAGAAATGGAAAGAAAACAATAATATATAGTAATAAAATTCATCATGTTACAGAATAAATTATATTGTTAAAATGAAATTGATATTAAGTGTTCGTTATGAACACATCAATTAGGTTTTCTTTTATTATATTTTTTTATCTTTTCATTATTAAAATAGAAATAAGTAAAAATCAATATTAATAATCATACATAAAAATAACAATAAAAACAATTTTTCTTCTCTTCATCTTTTCTTTTCCCGTCCCGTCTCTCATCTCTATAAAACATAGAATTAATCCTAGTGATGTTAATTCATATAGAATGTGTCATTGCACCATGGTGTTTGAAGTCAACTTATCAAATTAATTTCTCCTTAAATATTACTTTTTAGGAAAAAAAAGTCAAAAAAAAAAATTGAAATAAACTTCGGAGTTTTTGTAAAATATGTTTTATATAATTCTTCTAAATTAGATTATTGTAAAAGATGTTATATGATTTGTGAAGGTGTTATGCATTTATGTTTGAAACAATTAATTTGCATGCAAACATAAGGAATAGGAAAAACCGTTGATTCATGAAATAAGTTATAATCATACGTTGTATCAAACTTTTAATCCAAATTAATTATAAAAATGATCTGACTAAATTAAATAAGTTACGAAAATTCTGCTATAAATATAGTATTCCAAACCATTTCAAAGCCATCACCAAATTTTCCAATTCATGGTGAAAAGCTTCGCCTTTGAAACAATGACTACATTCCACAAATTTTGTGTTATAATGGTAGTTACAGTTAGCCTGGGTTTAACGGTGAAAACAGGAGTTTCAAGGGAGATTCCGGAAGCATCAGCTAGAATTTCTGATGAAAAAAATGATGCAGCAAGGCCATTGTCATCATATGAACAATATTTACAACACTGTGCTGCTAAGTTATACCCAGATTGTGGTTCCAACATTTTCTCAGCTATATTTTTTGGCAACGAAACCGTTACTTGTGATTGCTGTGACAAGCTTGTGAATGATGTAGGAAAACGCTGCCACGATGATATGACAAAATTCATTTTGCAAAGGCCAGATTATAGGACAAAGAAGAATCAGATCCTTTGTAGAAGTGATAGTGTTTGGAATGATTGTGTTTCTCTTGAAAACCCTGCGCTTGAACCCATTGGTGCACCCTTTTCTGATTCCGTTAGTCTTGAATCAGAGTTATTTATGTGAAAAATTGTAATATGTTCCATCAGATATAATATTATTAATTTATAATTTATTGCCTAATTAGTCTTCTTAATTAAGAAAAACCATAGTAACATTAATTAACAATTGTTATTGATTTAAACTTTATGATAGACATTAATTTTTTTTTAATTTATAATGGAGTTTAATTATGATTAGTTTTTACCATAATTATTTAAGAAATACTATTAAACAACACTCTACAATAATCTTAAACATATAGTTTCTTTAATAATCGTATCAAGGAAAGTCCTCTAAAAGGAAAATCGATAATGTTTTAGAAACATCATGGTGGTGATGTTTGGTGAAAGCTTCTCCATTGGTATAAGGAATATCATCTATTCCTCACTTAATATACTGAATATGAGGTGTATCTTTATTACATGAATAAAAGAATGAGGCTTTATCTTAACATATCAAAAGCTAGTGAAAAATATGATATTTATAACCATTATTTTTACAAAATATGATTTTTATAACCATTATTTATATCACTAGTAAAAAATGGAGTTTTAAACGCGCCCTATACGTCTCAGTTATACGGAAACCGAAGCGTATAATAATGCGGTGGCAATTTCGTAGTTTAAGGAAAAATATATGCCTCGGTTGACCAAAACCCGATGTCTAAAGCGGCTACTACCTCGGTTCTGAGAACACCCGAGGCAGAAAACCTCAAACATTTAATAGAACGGTGGCAATTTCGTAATTTTAGAGAAAATATATGCCTCGGTTGTACAATAACCGATGCCTAATAGTCCTAGTGCCTCGGTTATGAAAATACTCGAGTTGATAAGTTGATATTTCTGCACACCTTCCAAAATTCTGCACTACTAAACCCTAAACGTTTCATTCCTACCCATCCCATTTCCTCTCCACAACAATTGTCCTCCTCCTCCTCCAATCATCACAAGTCCCTTGAGGCCGCGGCAGCCCAATCTCCTTTGAGGACGCGGGTTGAGCGAGAGCGAGAGCGGTGAGCGGTGATCCATTCGTCGTCGCCGCGGCGGTTGAGCGAGGGCGAGCGAGATCGAGAGCGGTGAGCCATTCGTCGTCGTCGCGGCGGTTGAGCGAGACCGAGAGTGAGAGCGAGACGGGCGGTTGGTAATCTACGTCGAGGAAGGAGGGCGAATCCACTAGAGGCGCGACCTATGAGGCTTGGGCTGTTGAATGGGAGGAGGCGTTGAGATAGTGGCGGTGGCTGAGGGTGAGGATGATCAAAGGTGGGTTTTTTAATGATGGGTTTGGAGATCTTTTGGTAGGAAGGACGCGTTGGAGGAGCAAACGAAGGGGAAGAATCGTCACCACCAAGATCGTCACCACCACCAGGAGCAAACGAAGGGGAAGGACGCGTTGGAGGTGCGTTTTGCGAGTAGGAGTGTTGGTCGCCATGGATCACCACCACCAGGATCGTCACCACCACCAGGATCATCACCACTAGATCCTCATCCCTATTTTTATTACTTTCTGCATTGGGGTTCTATGAAATTGGGTTTCTGAAATTGGGAAATCTTGGGTAATTTCGGGTTGGAATTTTCTAGTTGCATAAATGTTTCAGGTTCCAAGTTTCCAAGTTGAGATTTTCTGGTTGCATATTGGGTAATCTTGAAGGTTTGCACATGGCTTCCACTGTACCACATAACCAACTATGAATCGCGTTCGAAATCTGAAAAATAAAAAACACGCAACTGCCTCGGTTAGCGTTCGAAATCTGAAAAAAAAAATATGTAACTGCCTCGGTTATTTAAGAACCGAGGCATAATCTTGTCTCATTTTATCTCAGTTTGTGACCCGAGGCATAAAGCCTGTCTTGTTTTACCTCGCTCGTATATGCATCGGTTGTAGAACCGATGCCTATAAACAAAATTAACCGGTGTCTATTTATCTTATTGTACTAGTGTATGGACAGTAATTTATCAGGATAAAACATGACGTAGTGATATAATTATAAATAAGATAATTCTTTTCATACCGGCTGTAATTATAAAATGTATAAAAAGGTGAGCACATTGACATTTTTGTAATAAAGATAAAAACTTTTTATATTAATTCTATAGTTAATAGATATAGAAAGTGGACATGGTGGTATTTTTGTAATAAATAAATAAAAACTTTTTATAATACTTCTAATTTATAACTAGTATAGAAAGTTGACATGGTGACATTTTTGTAAAAAATAAGAAAACTTTTTAGATTTGTTCTAGTTATAATCAGTATACAAAGTAATTTCTTATTCTTTTAAAATTAAGATACACTAAAACCCTAAACTTTCAAGATTAGCAGTAGTACTTGTGTGAGCACCTTCATACTCCATTCACACTATCAGCAGGTGTGAGCACCTTCTTACTCCATTCACACACCTTGCACCATGGATTTACACATCTGCATACCTCTGAGCACCGTCATTACTACAGCGGCTGTAGGCACGACCTCTCGTCGGAGGCTTTATCCTTCTCGTTCTCTAATTCGTGTTTTAGCTTCTTCGACATCGCATCTTCGTCTCCGACAAGCCACAATTGAAGATGTAGTTCTCTGCAATGCCTTTCACCATTACCTATATCGGAGGCTAGAGGCCCCATGCTCTCTGAACTTTCTCGTCTCTTGAAAATCACCATTGTTGGTGGTTCCATTCCAGAACATTCAGGAAGTGGTTTATACAACACTTGTTTCATTTTTAGCTCTGATGGAAAACTACTTACCAAGCACCGCTGCCCAAGGCTGTCGCTCCCCTTGGCGCCATCGCATTTTCCCAACCATCCCTTTCTTCTCTCTATTTTATTTTTTGGCTAATTTTTGTGAGTGAATGTGGGTGTTGAAATACAATGACCTACTTGTTCAGAAAGACAAAATGCAGTGGTCATTTAAGGTTGTTGTCGGTGTTAATGGCAAACCAATGATTTCTATCAAGTACAAGCTCAAGACAAACAACTTTGTGTGGAGGAAGTATCATCCATGGTGCTCTCAAATATGAGACATTACAAAGGAATACTTGGAAGAAATTGTAAAAAAAATGCAGTAGTTGTACCTACCTATTTCAATTCTCACTACAAACACCATTGATGTTGGTACGATTATCGACCCCAATGTTATTCATATAACCAATGAACCCACCACTACAACAATTGCATATGATCTCGATAAGAGAAGTGATTGTATTGGTGAAAAAATATTTTTATTTTTGACTTTTGTGATCATACATTCGATATTTCTCTTCTCATAACAAGGTTTTCCAAGTTAGGGCCATTATAGGAAATACTTAAATTAGCGGTAAAGACATTGATTTATGTTCTTTAATAACTTGAGCGAAATTTGAAGAGATTTTTTATATATTGGGTTTACCTTTAATCGATATAAAAAGTAGCACTTTCTATATTGACTCTGAAACTGGTATAAAAAGTCAATATTTCTTATACCCCCTACTTCCTTATGAGTTCCAGAGTTGGTATAAAAATCCATTTTTAACTAGTATAAAAAGACTTTTCTACACTAGTAAGCATCTCATTCCACGCGACACATGCTTCCTTTTATGTAAAATTCCTTTTAGGCTCAATACCCTATTTTGTTCCCAATTTCACTCGCAAATGTCAAATTAGTCCATCCTTTAAAAAATGTGTCAATTACGTCCTCACTTAATAAAATTTGCATCAATGAAATCCCTTCCGTTAAATCCATACAAACGGTGTTAATTATTTTGCATCAAGATAATTAACGCCGTTTGTACGGATTTAACGGAAGGGATTTAATTGATGCAAATTTTATTAAGTGAGGACATAATTGACGCAGTTTTTAAAGGATGGACTAATTTGACATTTTCGGACGAAACTGGGACAAAATAGGGTATTAAGCCTTCCTTTTATAAACCATGCCACTTTGAAAACACAAAGCTCGAATTTCTATAAGCAGGTTTTTGTTGAGAGGTCATAACCTTGGTTGGAGATGATGGAGCAACAACCTTTAACTTTCGATAGTTTTGAGCTTAGAGCCTTAGACATATTGCAACACCCATCTTGGAATGCCACGTGTAGTTAATTAACTTAACAAAAATCAACTTCTTCTAAAAATAAACTCTTTTAATGTCTCAAAAACATTTCAAAAATCCCAATAATATTTTTTCACGTGTCTTGTCGCTATAAACAACATCAACATCATCTGTAACATCATTTGCTCCTATATACCGACACGAGTTATATGATCATCATATAAACACAAACAAGCAATGTTGAGTTAACCAGAAAACAATACTAGATAATAAGCAATAGTTGTACTCACCCACATCAATCAAATCATTCATACCAATCCATGAAAACACATCACATTATGAAACACAATAACGCATCACGATAAAATGATACTAAACAACATCACATGAAACCACAACACAACCAAGTGATACCAACAAAAATCATACCAAAAACACATCACCTCCACGTGATGCCAAACCAAATCAAAGTCACACCACATCCAAATGATCGCAATATGTCATTCTCTCATACCCTACCGTACAAAACCTGTATACCAAAATAAGGTAGTACTAGTCGTCCTCAACGCAACTTTGGATTTATCTCCCCTGCTCCTCTAGGATTTACGAGTAAAAAATTTGTTGCTACTCACAACAGAGACTATACTCAGCATCAAGCTAGAAACATACGGTCGAAACATTCTTCCCTTCCCCTCTACTTAACATAGGCAAGAATGTGCAACACTTGAACCTCATCTCTACCAATACTTCACACAGGCGAAAAGAAACCCCCTTTCCACTTCTTCACAGAGCCGAAAGGTACAACCCCAACTTTAAAAGGTACGACAAGAAAACATATTGTCCAAACACATCACATTCATCACAATAGCTAGACACACATACCAACACTAGAAAAAAAAACTCGACCAACACAAGAAACAACTCGACAAAGAAGAGTAACAACTCAGCCAACACACACAAAGTTCAAAAATAACAAACATATAACTCGACAACACTAACAACAACTCAACAAATAATCACAACAACATGACCAACATGGACAAAGCTCCAAAAACACAAAAACAAAACACGACATCACAAAAAACTTAGCCAACCTCTCAAATAGCCTAATAACCATAACCAGTAGCTTGGCCAAGGCCTAAAACCCCTAGGCTGACCTCAAAAACACACAAAATCGAGTTTCAAAATCTCCAAACCTTGGTTCCAATCAGTTTGGTCAAAAACAGCTTGGCCGGAACAACTCGTCATCACAGCTCGGCCAAACCCAACCCGACTAACAGACAACCCAGCCTGGCAAAGACCAACCCAACCTGATCAACAGACAATAGAAGTTGACAAAACACATCAAACAACATGAAAATAGATTTGAACACTCATAATCACGTAAAACAACTTGACAAGGCATGAAAATAACATGACAACACATATAAACAACACGATAATCACTATAGCAGCATCACAATACCTTAAAACAATCCATAACATGTTTTAGCAACTTGGCAAGGTCTTAAAACACATATAAACAACAAAACAATCACTATAGCAACATGGAAATAAGTCCCCCTCATTCTAGAATCATGTATAAATAGATTAATACAACATAATATATCATGGCAACATGTTAAAAACAACTTCGTACAATCAACACAACGATAGAACATCACCCAATTCGGTAAAGCACCAAAACATCATATCATCAAGTTAAACAAATTGATACATTATTAAGTCATCATGACAAATTATTGAACAACCCTTCATAATCAATGCATAATAACAGAAACAATGAAAAAGCCACTGGAATAGAACATGCACAATAAGATCAATCAAAGATTATGGAAAAAGATAATTATCGCTACTATAGTGGCCATCTATGCATCGCACCACACACACCATGATTAACCTAACATAAACAATAACAAGCATAATAAAGTAATCAAACATACACCAAAAATCATCCAGAATAATGCATAACATCAATTATCGTCAATAATTAACAACTCACATCATACAAGACAATCATAGAGCACAACTATGAGACAAAAAAACATGGATACCTAAATGGTCAGCATGGTTCACCCGAGAATTAGAACAAAACCAAAAGAACATGACATAATTATGCAGCATAGTCTATCATAATGCCAAGGCATTTTCCAAACGCAAAGTAACTGTGAAAAAGGCATCAGGAATTTACTCTCAAAAGGACACAGACACATTAAGCATATCACAACAACTAATATACCATAAACTAAAACAGTTAAAACAAACGTAAACATGCAGCTATCATTAACACAACATGGATAGAATTACATAACACCACAATAGGGAATACAAACATATTAAACACACATAAAAAAAATGAAGGTTAGATTCCATCACAAACATTACAACAAACATTCAGAATCATATAAAATCAACAAATAGGATAACTTACCTTACCTATATTTGAGTACCTTCAAGCCCGTAGTTTTCTCTCCTAACAGCACAACAACTAAGCCTCTAGGTTTTCTCAAGGATCCTAGTAGAATAATCTCCACTTATCTCTCTCACAACCTCACAATTCCACCCATTTAGGTTTGATCTATGTGGTGCTAGGTTTTGGTTCTGGCTAGAATATATATAACTTAGAGTCTTTGTTGGAACAATCGGTACCGTTATAGAGTTGCGCAACGGAATAAAATACTCGGAAAGCATGTTACGGTCACAAATCAAGTTATGATGGTCCGTTTTTAGAAAATCAATTTTCTTAGAGAAAATTTAACAAACACTTGATGTGCATAAAACAGTAATGAGTGTAAGGAATAGAAAAGTTGACACAATGGATTTTTATCCTGGTTCGATTCAAAAGAATCTACGTCCAGTTGTTAATCACTATAAAAAGTGATTAACGATTTCACTAAAAATCAGTTTCAACAAAATACAATTAAGAGTGAATAAAAACAGAAATATAAAACCTTCCTTCGACCAACGAAATGGAAGCAAGCAATCTACACTTTCCTTCGACTCCAGAACAGTGCAAAACAGTTCTTCCTTCGACCAACGAACCGGAAGAACAGTAGCATTGCCAACTCGAAGAGAATCGCTCCGACCTTTGACTCACAAAGCAAGAGCTTCTCCTTTTCACGAGACTAGGCAGTACAATGAACTAGCTTATGGAACTTCCTCAGATCACACTGTATTCTCAAAAGCTCAAAGTTCTTTCTAAGAGTTTTGGAACTCACCTATATAGCCAACTGGTCTGAGTTCGCAAAGATGAATTATAACTGCCGCAGATAATCGATTATTGTTAGTGATAATCGATTATTCGAGTCCGTTACAGGGTTTTCAAAGAGTGATAATCGATTATCTTGAGGAATAATCGATTATTCCAGAGACTTTGGCAGTTCTCATCAGAACTAGTGATAATCGATTATTTGGAGTAATAATCGATTATTCCAGAGCAACGAGGTTTTTCATAAGGACTCAGGATAATCGATTATAGCTTCTAATAATCGATTAAATGCATAGCAGTTCTAAAAATACAAATTTTTCTAAGTATTACATGTTTAAGGCTTTTCCTAATACATTTATAATCTACAAATTGCTTTTAAAACAACTATAACAATGTATCATCTTTCAGCATCATCAAAATCATTTATCTTCAAATTTACCAATGCTCTTCATTGGTAACAATCTCCCCCTTTTTGATGATGATCAAAAATCACTTTTTAAAAGCACTTTGGGTTATCTGCAAAAGATACAAACTGACAGACAACAATAGGAGTTAGTATTACCTGCACATATTTCTCCCCCTTTTTGATCAGAAGCAAAAAGAGTGATAATGCTCCCCCTTAAGATGAGCTCCCCCTCAATTAAACAGGGTATGTACTAAAACAATAGAAGTACTGAGAAGAATCCCTAATTCGATCTGCACGAAACCTCAATCCCCAATTTCGTTTAAAACAATTCTTTTCTTTTTACTTATAAAATATTCAATTTCCACGTGCCCCACTGCTCCTGCTTGAATCAACCACGTCAGATAACACGTCCACAACAGCGTGCCACGTCAAACACACCGTAACGCCGTTTGACACTATTTAACGGAAAGGATCCATTTGTTGCAATTTTCATAAAATTGGGACCCAATTGATATTTTCAGAAAGAAAGGGACGAAATTGAGATTCCATGCGAAAATAGGGACTTAGTGAATGATTAAACCTAAAGATTACAAGGGAACATAAAGCAAGACATGATCATGATAAAACATCCTAGGAATTCAAAACAAACAAACATGAAAGCACACTAAGCATAAAATCCTAAAGCTAAAATTCAGGACTTGGTGGTCTCTCTGGAGGTTGGAGATTAAAGTGATTTTCAATGTTTCCAATGCGAGTATCAAGGTCATTGAACTGGTCGATCACAAATTCTTCATGATTGTGTTTCCACTCATATATTTGTTCAAAGTGAGTTTGTTGAAAGAGACGCATATCCTCCAGTTGTTTTGACAGGTTTGCAAAATGCTCCTCCATAGTCAGGGATGAAGTTGAAGGCATGTGAGAAGGACCAGCATCAGCAGAGGTAGCAGTTGGGACTGGATCAACCATATGGGCATCCATATCGTCATTGACATTTTCGTGGTGATCATCATCCTTGTGAATTATCACACGGCCACGAGCAACAAAACCCATTTGGCGAAATGTGGTCTCACCAATTTCAGTGCCAATGGCTTGAATGGAGGTAGTGAGTTCGTCGTCCACACTTACACCTTTGTATTCTAAAATTCGAGAGATGAGAAGTGCATATGGAAAATGATAAGAAGAATATTTCTTGGCCTTTACCATTGTGTCGGAGATGAGGGCTGGCCAATCAATGTGGATGTGATTTAAAAGCCCATATAGTAGTAGAAGATCTTGCTCCGAGCATTGAGCATGGTTAGTGGCACGAGGACATAGGATCCATACAATTAAGTAATGAATCATCCTTTCTTCAACCTTGAATCCACCCACAAGCAGTTGTCGACGATTGATTTGTTGTTCAGGATGGCGCAAAAAAGATTGAAAGGCAAGGAGACGATTGAAGTCCGGAACTCCAAGATGGGCTTTGACAACATCATCCCATAGTGTGAGTTGTGCAACATTTGTCCATATGTCATCATCCAGAATTATAGGGACACCTTTCACTTTTGTTGTGATGATGCCGTCACGATAACGCATATTGAAGTAGAAGACACGGATAAGATCAGGGTAGATGAACCCCTTTTGCTCCACTAGATGAGTAAGTCCTTGAGCATGAAACAAATCTGGAAATTGAAAGCCATAATAACGATAAAAGTCGAGACGGATGAACTTTACCGCCATGATTCGGCGTTCTTGCCAGAAATGAACATAGTCACCATGTTGCTCCTCATCTGAAATCCAACCTTCGATGGAAGCAGGACGAACATTGCGGGAGCGAGAGGAAGAAGCACCAGCAGTCCTCCTTCGGGTTCTTCTTGAATCAGCCATGAGAGAAGTGGGCACAAAAGAAACTTTGGAAGGAAAGAAGAAAGAGGAGAGATTTGGTTCAGATTTGGGTGCAGCAGGTTTCTGGGTACAAAGAAGTGAGTAATAATCGATTATAGGGGGCTATTTATAAGAAAAATGGAGAAACTAGCCGTTTATGACTGTTTCCAGCCGTTAGGATTCACTGTAACGACTATATTTTTGAAACAGATCGCGTAATAATCGATTATTGTTAGTGATAATCGATTATCTGCTCATAAGTCACTTTCCAGAAATTGTGTAATAATCGATTATGTATGAAGATAATCGATTATCTTCACATGAATGTCCAGTTTTGGGTTTGAATATGAATAATCGATTATTCGATGGTATAATCGATTATCTGCGAATAGGAGTTTTTACTAAAGATAAAAATAATCGATTATTCGATGGTATAATCGATTATCTGCGAATAGGGGTTTTTGCCAAAGCTAAAAATAATCGATTATTATCCTATGATAATCGATTAAAAATAATCGATTAAAAGCGTTGATCGTACCAGAATTGAGAAAATTTTATAATTTTTGAATTTAGGACATATCTAACACTCCCAACTCTCTTCTAAGCTCATAGGATCTATCTTTAGGTAGTGCTTTAGTGAAGATATCAGCCAATTGATGTAAAGTGTCAATGTATTCAATTTGGCAATCTCCTTTTTGAATGTGGTCTCTCAAGAAATGATGTCTAATTTCAATGTGCTTAGTTCTTGAGTGCATTATGGGGTTTTTAGTTAGGTTGATAGCACTAGTATTATCACATTTCAGAGGAATGTGATCAAGGAAGATATCAAAATCCTCCAGTTGTTGTTTCATCCATAAAATTTGGGCACAACAATTTCCAACAGCAATGTATTCAGCTTCAGTGGTAGACAAGGCTACACAAGCTTGTTTCTTTGAATGCCAAGACACTAAAGAACAGCCCAGAAAATGACATGTTCCACTAGTACTTTTCCTATCAATTTTACAGCCACCATAATCTACATTAGAATAACCTATCAAACTAGGTAAAGCATCAGAAGGATACCAAAGTCCAAAAGATGGAGTGCCTTTAAGGTATTTCAAAATCTGTTTGACAGCAATTAGATGAGATTCTTTAGGATTAGCTTGGTACCTAGCACTCACACACACTTTGCATAATGTCTGGTCTACTAGCAGTTAGATAAAGTAAGGATCCTATCATTCCTCTAAACATGGTTTCATTTACTCCTTCACCAGATTCATCCTTATCTAAATAGCAAGACGTTGCCATAGGTGTGTTGGCCTCTTTACAAGTATCCATACCAAACTTCTTAAGCACTTCTCTACAATATTTAGTTTGGGAGACAAAAGTTCCCCCATCTATTTGCTTTATTTGCAGTCCTAAGAAGAAGTTAAGCTCACCCATCATAGACATTTCAAATTCACCTTGCATTATTTGTGCAAATCCCTCACACAATGAATCATTTGTAGACCCAAAAATGATATCATCTATGTATACTTGAACAATCAAGATATGTTTTTCTTCTTTTTTAATAAACAAGGTTAAATCAACCTTTCCTCTAGAGAAGTCATTTTCAATCAAGAAAGTGTTACCAATGAGGAGCATTGGTATCTTGAAGCTACTGTGAAATTTTGATGATGATAAAAGCTGAAGAATTCAAGACTCTAAATGCATCTTTGTTAAACGCATTTTGTAGAAACAAATGTATAGGATAAAATGTAATGATGTAAAAACTCTTAGAAGTTTTCGTATTTAGTGAGTCATTGTACAAATAATCGATTATCAAGAGGAATAATCGATTATCACGAGCCAGTTTAGAAGAGAGTTGCTTGCGCAAATAATCGATTATTACACAGAATAATCGATTATCACTGTTTCATTTAATTCTGTCAAAGTCTCTGGAATAATCGATTATTGCTCAAGATAATCGATTATCACTTTTTTGAAAACCCCATAACGGACACAAATAATCGATTATCACTTTTGATAATCGATTATCAGTGGCAGTTGGGAGATGTCTTTTCAGTTTTTAACCCTGCACGAAACTAGGCTTATAAATAGAGGTCTTCACAGCTCTCTTAGAAGTAACTTTTCAATTGAGAGTATTAGAGCTTTGTGCCTAAGGGAAGCTCTCTGTGAGTGAAAAGGTTCTATGCCATTTTGAGAATACAGTTTGTCTGAGGAAGTTCTCAAAGTGATAGAGTGCTCTTGCCTGGTCTTGTGAATAGGAGAAGCTCGCGTTTTGTGTGTCAAAGGTCGGAGCGGTTCTCTTCAAGTTGGCTGAGCAGGTTCTTCCGTTCGTTTGTCGAAGGAAGGTGTTTTCTATTCTTTGCTTATTTTGATTATCTGATTGTAATCTGCAAACTATATTTTTAGTGAAAAAGGTTAATCACTGTTTATAGTGATTAACGACTGGACGTAGAATCTTTTGATTCGAACCAGGATAAAAATTCTGTGTTGATTTTCTTGATCCCTAAACTCTTAGCACATATTTTAACTTGTGTTGTGATCGTTACACGCTTTCCGCTTTAATATTTTATTCCGTTGCGCGACTCTATAACTGTACCGATTGTTCCCACAAAAAGTACTAAGTCTTTCATACCAAGATCTAGATGCCTATTTGAGACCATACAAGGCCTTTTTCAACTTATAAACATGATTAGGATATTTAAAATCCTCAAAACCAGGAGGTTGACTAACGTATACCTCTTCTTTAATGAAACCATTTAAAAATGCACTTTTCACATCCATTTGATACAATTTAAACTTCATCAAGGATGCATAAGCAAGTAACAATCTAATTGCTTCTAACCTGGCTACTGGGGCGTAAGTTTCATCATAGTCGATACCTTCCTCTTGACAGTAGCCTTTTGCAACTAACCTGGCTTTGTTCTTGGTGATGTTTCCATCTTCATCAAGCTTGTTTCTAAACACCCACTTTGTTCCAATGATTTGATAATCATCTTGTCTAGGAATGAGTTCCCAAACATCATTCCTTTCAAATTGATTAAGTTCTTCTTGCATAGCAACACACCATTTATCATCTTGAAGAGCTTCCTTTATGTTCTTAGGTTCTACCTGAGACACAAAAGCTACTGTTAAGCAGAAATTATTAAGATTGTGTCTAGTAGTTACCCCTTTTAACATATCTCCGATGATGTTGTCCAGAGAAAGTCCTCTTGGTTGTTGATAGCTTTTAGGATCAACTACTTGATGTTCATTTTGAGTTTTTGGAGGATAGTTTTCATTTAGATACACCTCTTCAAGAGCTTCCCTCAAATAATCCTCATCACCTGCAATTGGTTTATTTGACTCAAGAGGGTTCACCTCAAGGTCCACAATTTCATCAAAGACAACATGAATTGATTCTTCAATTTTCAAGGTTCTTCTATTAAACACCCTATATGCTTTGCTAGTTAAAGAGTATCCTAAGAAGATTGCCTCATCAGATTTAGCATCAAATTTGCCTAGATTATCTTTACCATTATTCAAAACAAAACATTTGCATCCAAAGATTTTCAAATGAGATACATTTGGTTTTCTACCGTTAAACAGTTCATAGGGAGTTAGCTTAAGAATAGGCCTAATTATCATTCTGTTCAACACGTAACAAGCAGTACTAATTGCATCAGCCCAAAAGTATTTTGGCACATTATATTCATTTAAAAGAGTCCTAGCTAGTTCTTCTAATGACCTATTTTTCCTTTCAACAACACCATTTTGTTGGGGAGTTCTTGGAGCAGAAAAATTATGAGCAATTCCATGTTTTTCACAAAACTTTTCAAAAGATTCGTTTTCAAACTCACCACCGTGATCACTTCTCAAGGTTTTGATTTTTAATTCCTTTTCATTTTGAACACGTTTTGCAAATGATTTGAATGCTTTAAAAGCTTCACTTTTCAAGGTTAAGAAAAATGTCCAAGTAAATCTAGTGTAGTCATCAACAATCACAATAGCATAGTAGTTTCCACCAAAACTTTTAATTCTAGATGGACCAAACAAGTCCATATGCAAAAGTTCGAAAGGTTTTGATGTTGAAATCATGTTTTTAGACGAAAAAGAGGATTTGGTTTGCTTTCCCTTTTGACATGCAGAACATATTTTGTATTTCTCAAATTTTAAATTAGGCAAACCAATCACAAGATCTTTTGAAATCAATTTATTTAAGTGTTGCATATGAATATGCGCAGCTCTTTTATGCCATAACCAAGGATTTTCCTCTTTAGCAACTAAACATGTTATACTATGACTAGATGCATTTTCAATATCAATCAAGTAAATGTTATTATGCCTAACACCTTGCAAAGCAATTTCAGTAGAATTTTTAAAATATACAGTACATCTATCACTTTCAAAGGTTACCTTGAGACCCTTGTCACATAATTGACTTATGCTTAGGAGATTGTGTTTGAGACCTTCAACGCATAATACGTCCTTTATAGTCAATGTATTTCCTCCTCCAATGTCTCCAGTTCCAATGATTCTACCTTTGTTATTATCTCCATAGGTCACAAATCCTTGCTTCTTTTTCTCAAAAGAAATAAACCTTTTCTTGTCACCGGTCATGTGTCTTGAACAACCACTGTCAAGATACCACAGTGACTTCTTTGACTTAGTAAGTTCCTACAAAACAAATTTGAGCAAGACTTTAGGTCCCCAATCTTATTATGGGTCCTTGGGGTTAGTTTATGCAAATATACATCATTTTACAATTTTAACCCATGCATATTTACCATTTGGAACACCAAAATGTTTGATGTTGCATTTGTTTGAGGTGTGACCAAGTTTCATGCAGTAAAAACAACAAGCCTCATACACTTTATTTTTCACAAGAGTTCCTTTTTTTACCCAAACTCTACGAGTTCTTATCACTTTATATTTTTTGTGTAGATGCATGTTTCCACTTCTAGCATTGCTTCTCTCAAAGTTTGTTTTGGTATGTGACTTAGACTTATTTGACTTTGCAAGTAAATTCTCAAGAATGTCAATATCAAACATATGACTTTTACATGATAGACATTCAGCAGGTTGTATAGCAGTATCAAATTCAGATAATTTAGTTTCCAAATTACTAACTTTGTTTCTCAAAACAACTTCATCATCTAGTGCTTTTTCATACCTCAAATTCAATTCATTATACTCTTTCTTTAGCTTTTTATGAGCAACATCAAGTTTTTCAGATTCATTTAACAAATCAAGAAATGCCTTTTGTAAGTCAAACTCATCACTTGACTCTAAGCTAGAATCACTTACTTGGCTTCCTGCATCTTCTAAGTCTGCCATTAAGCACAAGTTTGCTTCTTCATTTGATTCGCTTGAACTTGAAGAACTAGAAGCATTGTCTTCCCAAGCTATGTAAGCTTTCTTCTTCTTTGGAAACTTTCTTTCTTTTCTTCACTTTTCCTATTCTTAGGACAGTCAGTCTTCACATGACCTCTTTCTCCACATCCATAACATTTAATGCTTGATGGAGATCCTCGATTTTCTTTCCTTTCTCCATGGTATTTGTCTTTTCCCTTTGCTTTCATAAATTTAGCAAACTTCTTAATCATAAGACTCATGTTTTCCTCATCGTTATCGGAATCATCATCCTCAATTTTCTTAGAACTTTTTCCTTTTGAAATTTCAGACTTGAAGGCAAGCGTCTTTCTTTTGCCTTGATCCTCTTCTGTAGTTAATCTTCTTAGCTCAAGCTCATGCTCATGAAGCTTTCCAAAGAGAATTTCCGTTGACATCTGAGTGAGGTTTTGAGACTCCGAGATGGCAGTCACCTTTGGTTGCCAAGACCTGTCTAATGATTTCAAAATTTTCACATTCAATTCGTCAGTGTCAAAAGTCTTACCCAAACTTGTCAGGTGGTTCACAATGTGAGTGAAACGCTTCTGAACATCAAATATTGTTTCTCCATATTGCATTCTGAACATCTCATATTCCTGAATGAGTGTATTCTTCCTTGCACGTTTCACGTCGTCTGTACCCTCATGTGTGACTCTAAGGACCTCCCACATTTCCTGTGTTGTCTTACACACTGAAATTCTATAAAATTCATCAAGTACTATAGCAGATGAAATAATATTACGAGCCTTAATGTCAAATTGGGCTCTTCTATTTTCCTCAGGAGTTCAGTTAAAGTATGGTTTTTCTTCTTCTACACCATCAACAGTTCTTTTAGGAATATAGGGACCATTTAGCACAGCTTCCCAGATGCCTCTGTCAACAGACCCCATAAAAATTTCCATTCTGACTTTCCAGAATGCATAGTTATCACCAGTAAAAAGAGGTGGTCTGTTGATGGTTGCACCCTCAGCATATACTTGATTTTGATGACCGGCCATTTTCGCAAAAGTTTGAAAGAATATCAAAGCAAGCTCTAATACCAATTGTTGGAACAATCGGTACCGTTATAGAGTTGCGCAGCGGAATAAAATATTCGGAAAGCGTGTTACGGTCACAAATCAAGTTATGATGGTCCGTTTTTAGAAAATCAATTTTCTTAGAGAAAATTTAACAAACACTTGATGTGCATAAAACAGTAATGAGTGTAAGGAATAGAAAAGTTGACACAATGGATTTTTATCCTGGTTCGATTCAAAAGAATCTACGTCCAGTTGTTAATCACTATAAAAAGTGATTAACGATTTCACTAAAAATCAGTTTCAACAAAATACAATTAAGAGTGAATAAAAACAGAAATATAAAACCTTCCTTCGACCAACGAAATGGAAGCAAGCAATCTACACTTTCCTTCGACTCCAGAACAGTGCAAAACAGTTCTTCCTTCGACCAACGAACCGGAAGAACAGTAAAGTTGCCAACTCGAAGAGAATCGCTCCGACCTTTGACTCACAAAGCAAGAGCTTCTCCTTTTCCCGAGACTAGGCAGTATAATGAACTAGCTTATGGAACTTCCTCAGATCACACTGTATTCTCAAAAGCTCAAAGTTCTTTCTAAGAGTTTTGGAACTCACCTATATAGCCAACTGGTCTGAGTTCGCAAAGATGAATTATAACTGCCGCAGATAATCGATTATTGTTAGTGATAATCGATTATTCGAGTCCGTTACAGGGTTTTCAAAGAGTGATAATCGATTATCCTGAGGAATAATCGATTATTCCAGAGACTTTGGCAGTTCTCATCAGAACTAGTGATAATCGATTATTTGGAGTAATAATCGATTATTCCAAAGCAACGAGGTTTTTCAGAAGGACTCAGGATAATCGATTATAGCTTCTAATAATCGATTAAATGCGTAGCAGTTCTAAAAATACAAAATTTTCTAAGTATTACACGTTTAAGGCTTTTCCTAATACATTTATAATCTACAAATTGCTTTTAAAACAACTATAACAATGTATCATCTTTCAGCATCATCAAAATCATTTATCTTCAAATTTACCAATGCTCTTCATTGGTAACAGTCTTTACCCTAAAGGTATTGCTAGCCACACTTCCCTAATAAGCACAATGATTTCTAGTAGCTACAGTAAGATTATTTCCTTCCTTTTGTGGTTCTTAAGGACTGATAATATCTTCTGAATTTTCACGTTAATGACTTTATTTCTTGGTTACTTTAATTAGCTTATAATTAAAATTTCACGTTGATAATACTCCGTAGTTACATGTTTTAACTAGTGTACAAACCTATCTAATTACTTATTTTATCTCATCCACCGCTTGTGGTACCTACCAAATTATCCATTTTATCTAGTCCATCCTCGGCCCAAGATGTAGAGAAGCTGGCCAGCCACCATCAACCTATAGTAGCATGTGGCACTAGAGCCTGGTCGGTCTCAACAAAGCCTGGTCGTTTACCATTGAGCTCGATAGTAAGGAGCCTAGTTGGCAGCATCACTACATGAAACTTTAAAACAAGGCACGATGCATTGGTCCAACCACAGTTTAGACTCCTTTCCCCCATGCAACAAACATGCAACAAACACTTGATGTGCATAAAACAGTAATGAGTGTAAGGAATAGAAAAGTTGACACAATGGATTTTTATCCTGGTTCGATTCAAAAGAATCTACGTCCAGTTGTTAATCACTATAAAAAGTGATTAACGATTTCACTAAAAATCAGTTTCAACAAAATACAATTAAGAGTGAATAAAAACAGAAATATAAAACCTTCCTTCGACCAACGAAATGGAAGCAAGCAATCTACACTTTCCTTCGACTCCGGAACAGTGCAGAACAGTTCTTCCTTCGACCAACGAACCGGAAGAACAGTAAAGTTGCCAACTCGAAGAGAATCGCTCCGACCTTTGACTCACAAAGCAAGAGCTTCTCCTTTTCCCGAGACTAGGCAGTATAATGAACTAGCTTATGGAACTTCCTCAGATCACACTGTATTCTCAAAAGCTCAAAGTTCTTTCTAAGAGTTTTGGAACTCACCTATATAGCCAACTGGTCTGAGTTCGCAAAGATGAATTATAACTGCCGCAGATAATCGATTATTGTTAGTGATAATCGATTATTCGAGTCCGTTACAGGGTTTTCAAAGAGTGATAATCGATTATCCTGAGGAATAATCGATTATTCCAGAGACTTTGGCAGTTCTCATCAGAACTAGTGATAATCGATTATTTGGAGTAATAATCGATTATTCCAAAGCAACGAGGTTTTTCAGAAGGACTCAGGATAATCGATTATAGCTTCTAATAATCGATTAAATGCGTAGCAGTTCTAAAAATACAAATTTTTCTAAGTATTACACGTTTAAGGCTTTTCCTAATACATTTATAATCTACAAATTGCTTTTAAAACAACTATAACAATGTATCATCTTTCAGCATCATCAAAATCATTTATCTTCAAATTTACCAATGCTCTTCATTGGTAACAGTCTTTACCCTAAAGTTATTGCTAGCCACACTTCCCTAATAAGCACAATGATTTCTAGTAGCTACAGTAAGATTATTTCCTTCCTTTTGTGGTTCTTAAGGACTGATAATATCTTCTGAATTTTCACGTTAATGACTTTATTTCTTGGTTACTTTAATTAGCTTATAATTAAAATTTCACGTTGATAATACTCCGTAGTTACATGTTTTAACTAGTGTACAAACCTATCTAATTACTTATTTTATCTCATCCACCGCTTGTGGTACTTACCAAATTATCCATTTTATCTAGTCCATCCTCGGCCCAAGATGTAGAGAAGCTGGCCAGCCACCATCAACCTATAGTAGCATGTGGCACTAGAGCCTGGTCGGTCTCAACAAAGCCTGGTCGTTTACCATTGAGCTCGATAGTAAGGAGCCTAGTTGGCAGCATCACTACATGAAACTTTAAAACAAGGCACGATGCATTGGTCCAACCACAGTTTAGACTCCTTTCCCCCATGCAACAAACAAGCACATAAACCCAACTGACCACCACAAATATTTTGTCATATTATGGACAACACCAAATATAAGCACATTTCATTTAATGTTGCAAAAATAAAAATAAATAAACATGTTATGTATACACAAGAATCGAAATTAAGACCACCGGCCTAGAACAAAGTGCTTTAATATACCTAAAGAACGTCCAAACATCTTCTTATAACTTAGCTATTTTTCCAAGGTCTTACACATATGGTAGCATCTGGAAAAGTTTTAAACTTAATTCGAGGAGTAATCTTCATGTTGTTGCAATCCTCTAGTCCTTATTGCATTGATGTGGGATGAGGTAAAATAAGACTAGGTAGACGAATCAGGTTAAGTTAGATAAGTCTTTCCCAAAAGGTTGGATCTGTAGAGAACAAATTTACTCTGAAAAAACTGATTCACCTATCTGGTTGTTGTTCCATTCATGCAATCAACAATAAATTTATAAACTCTCATATTTCTGACCATTGTACTAAAAACACATAAAAACGACTAAAAATGACAAAAAAAATTAAATATCCATAAGACTCCAACAGCTAATACGTTAACTACCACAATGACTAATAAATTAATTACCTATATAAAACAACTCATTTAATTTTATTCTATTTAAGTTTACCTAACAAGATAGTTTGTTAAAATCAAATCCTTTAGAAGAAGAAGTTACTTAACTGATGGTTTAAAGGTTGATGAAGGGCATAAAGTCCATGTGTCATGTGTAATGGTGATGGATGAGGAGAAAGTATGGGAAACAGGTTTATAAGGTAGTTTTTATGCTTGTAGGTCTTTTGGTTTGTAGGTTGGATTATGTGGAATGTTTAACATAGGCCAAGAGATTGGTGGATTAGTGGTAAGAATGAAGGAAAAGGTTTTATAGTGGATGATAGGTGGGGAACTTGGTGGCTAAGACTCTTTTGAAAGCAAGTTGTTTAGAGCTTCCATCAACACATCTCTAGATGGTATAAAATTAGGTTGTTCTCCTAGAGGTTGTGCAAGTTGTTCAAATGTTATAGAGTTTGAAGATAAAATGGAGGAAGGTATTGGATTGTTTGGTTGTGGTGTTAATGTGAGGCCAAAAAGCACCTAATGGTGATAGTTTTGAGGTGTTTGTTTGTGTAGTGATTGCTTGAGTCCAATGACCCTTTACTAGGAGTATGTCCAAAGAAAGGATCAGTTAGGTGAGAGAAGGCTATAGAGTACCTAAAGCTTGCCCAACGAGCTTATTTGCATGCCCAACGAGCTCACGCTCAACGGTAACAAGAGGCCTCTCATTGTCAACGTTCCAGAGGCCAATTCAAGTCCAACAACTTTCTTCTGCTCAGGTACTTCTTCTACTTGCTCAGTACCAGCTACCAGCCTTTCCCAGCAGCATGTTGCGCATTTTTCCAATGTGGCTCAATGTGTTTTGCATGCTTGTATACGTATCCTATGAGCCATGAACGGAGCCTGATGATCTGGAGGGTAGGTAGGCATGGTTAGAGGCTGAATGGATTTATAAATTCAGTTCTCCTTACTTTGTAATAGACACTTTTGAATGCTAGTAGAGTTACATTGTTGATATCACTCCAGCCTCCTCTTTTTCGAAAGTCACTGGCCAGAAAGTCTCTCAAAGCCTCCTCTAGCCCCTTTCCCCTAGTTAAGGTATGTTCCTCTTAAGAAAACTACTTCCATACACCACAACCTTCATTTCCACGAACATTTAGTTCATTTCTTAATTTCGTTTCGTTCGTCATCCATTTAAGCATGTTCATGACTAGTAGAGGATTTTCCTACGCCATCATGTATGAGGAGGGAAAGGTTGATTGTTGTTAGTTTAGGTGAACGGAAAGCTTTAAGCGTTACCATGTTAAATGGAGGTACCTTAAGAGGAGCATCTGATGTCTTTCTAGAAATTGATCGACATTTTTTCCTCAAGGAGGCAAACATCATTTCATTTAAAGTTATTGAACCTTCTTCTATAATTATGGTTGCCTGAAGTTGTTGGCTGATTATCTTTTATTGTGATTTGGTTAGCTGCTTTTAAGGTGGGGAGGTCCTTTGTACGTTTCTTCCCACAAATTTGAGTGGTTATGTTCCTTTCAGGATTTGACTCCAAAGGTTTCTGAACTATAGAAACATTTGATATCATCTACTAATGATCTAAATTGCTATTGACTGAAGGTATTGGTGAATGAGAAAAGACTATAAGACTCTTTTTTCTTGCATTTGTCTCCCCTTGTGTTTTGGGCATTCACCAAAATGTGTAGCTTTTACCACTAAATCAAAGCATTCTAAAATTTCAATATATAGGTTTAAAGTAAATGGTTAACAATACAACTTAACACAAAAAAACACTTTAAATTTAAATAAAACATAATATGTGAAGTCTCGTCTAATACGTGTAACTAACAACTTGCCTAATGTGGAAAAATAATAAGTCATCTAATGCATGATTTATAACTGCGATAATTACATATTATTCATACTTATTTTAACCTTTGTATCATGTGTTTGTGTTGAATATTATGGAAAGATGTAAAAGTTGTATTTATTTGTTCTTAGAATAGTATAATTATCTATATATGTTTATTTTACAAGAAAATGGAAGATTGGAGAATAATACAAAGTTGAATTTAATATAATTAACAAAATGTATTTAATCTAAATTTAATTGAATTTAAATTATATTAAAAAATATAAAATAATGTGATTTAATTGAAATGGATCTAGATTTTGAATGCAATATATTTTATTCAATCTGAATTGCATGTAGACTAAATATTAAAAATTATAATCCATGACCACCTTAACTATTGTAATATATTTAGTTGTTATTTAAATTTGTCAGACTGAAAATTTATAAATTAGAGTGTGTGGTTTGAAGAAAAAACTTAGACTAATATATTTTAAAATTCTTTCAACTTCATATTATTACTCTTTTTGTTCCTTTGCATGGGCTAATGGAAAGTGGAAGTGGGAAGAAATGGAAAAGAGAAAAAATAAAAGAACGGTGTGGTGGTTTAGATGGAGGAAGATGCTAAAGTAAAAAGAAAAAAAATAGAGCAAGAAGAAGGGATCGAGTGGCAGAATGACCTTGCTTAACAAAACTATCCTAAAATGCAAAGAAAACAATAATATATAGTAATAAAATTTCATGTTACAGAATATATTATATTGTTAAAATGAAGTTGATACGAAGTGTTCGTTATGAACACATCAATTAGTAGAATACATTGCACCATCGTGTTTGAAATCAACTTATCAGGCATTCAATTAATTTCTCCTTAAATATTACTTTTTAGGAAAAAAAGTAAAAAAAAAAATTGAAATAAACTACGGAGTTTTTGTAAAATATGTTTTATACAATTTTTCTAAATTAGATTGTTGTAAAAGAGGTTATATGATTTGTGAAGGTGTTATGCATTTATGTTTGAAACAATTAATTTGCATGAAAACATAAGGAATAGGAAAAACCGTTGATTCATGAAATAAGTTATAATCATACGTTGTATCAAACTTAATCCAAATTAATTATAAAAATGATCAGAACTGACTAAAGTAAATAAGTTACAAAAATTCTGCTATAAATACAGTATTCCAAACCATTTCAAAGCCATCATCAAATTTTCCAATTCATGGTGAAAAGCTTCCCCTTTGAAACAATGACTACATTCCACAAATTTTGTGTCATAATGGTAGTTACAGTTAGCCTTGGTTTAATGGTGAAAACAGGAGTGTCAAGGGAGATTCCGGAAACATCAACTAGAATTTCTGATGAAAAAAATGATGCAGCAAGGCCATTGTCATCATATGAACAATATTTACAACACTGTGCTGTTAAGTTATACCCAGATTGTGGTTCCAACATTTTCTCAGCTATATTTTTTGGCAACGAAACTGTTACTTGTGATTGCTGTGACAAGCTTGTGAATGATGTAGGAAAACGCTGCCACGATGATATGACAAAATTCATTTTGCAAAGGCCAGATTATAGGACAAAGAAGAATCAGATCCTTTGTAGAAGTGATAGTGTTTGGAATGATTGTGTTTCTCTTGAAAACCCTTCGCTTGAACCCATTGGTGCACCCTTTTCTGATTCCGTTAGTCTTGAATCAGAATTATTTATATGAAAAATTGTAATATGTTCCATCATATATAATATTATTAATTTATAATGCCTTGCCTAATTCGTCTTCTTAATTAAGAAAAGCCATAGTAACAATTGATATTGATTTAAACATTATGATAACATTATTTTTTTTTAATTTATAATGGAGTGTGTCCAATATTGATATGTGTGTCGAAAAAAAGGGCATATATGTCTGCGTGCATATCTATTCTTCTGTGTACAGATTATCTATATCAAACATTCATCTGTTTTATCATATGCAAATCAGAAGTGAACGTTGGAGACAAAGAAGAAAATTACAAAATGTTCTTTCCATTAAAACTTGTGTCAAAAAGTTTGTATTACCTATCAAAAACAAGTACTATTCAATGGATATTTTCTTGAAACCTATAAATTGAAGATCTCTAAAAAGAAGAGCAAAAGAATAAACACATAAACACGAACAAAAAATATAAGAAGAAAAACAAGCTAAAAGAAACAAATACTCTCATGCTTGATAGAATTCATAAGTTTACTAATATGAAAAGAAAGAAAATTCTAAGAATGTTATGAATTGTATTCATATCCAGCTAGAGTGATAATCTAAGTTAAATATAATAAAGTTTTATTCAGTAGCTTTTCTTCGATACTTTTAAGGCTAAGAAAAAAAGTTTAACCATTTGAAATTTTAAACTTTTTTTTTTTCATCAACACCTTACATCTTACTTAGGGATGACAACGGGTCGGGTCGGGTACGGGTAGTGTCTACCCGCAACCCGACCCGTCGAATAAAATTCTACCCGTTACCCGATCCGCTACCTGCCGGGTACCCGTTTAAAAAATATCCGCGGGTATTTTAAAACCCACGGATACCCACAAAAATAAAAAAATATTCAATACATTTTTAAAATAAAATTACAAAAAATATATATATAATATAATATACATTAAATTAAATATAAATTAAAATTTAATTTTAATTAAATTTAACTTAATAAAATATAATTTTATTTTATTTTTAATTAAATTTAATTAAAAAATATATAAATTATTTTTTTTAATTTTTTGTGGGTAATGAGTACCCGCGGGGCGGGTAGTATACTACCCATACCCCACCCGTTTAGAAGCGGGTATTAAAATACCCGCTACCCGTTACCTGCGGGTTATAAATATCTGCGGATAGCTATTACACGCCGCGGATTTTACCCGCGAATACCCGTGTCCGCGGGTAAAATTGTCATTCCTAATCTTACTATTAAGTATCACCATTACGTGATTAATCACGCCATTAGTTTGCAAGTAATTTCATAAATAATGCTTTTAGTGTTTTATTTTACATAAGAAATAGTTTTTAGTCCCTTTATTAATCTATGAGACCCTATTTTTTTCATTAAATTAACTTTTTGTCTCAATAAGTTTCGAATCAGTGTTAGACTTTATTCACTTGAATGGATTTGAGAGGATTTGAAGGTAAACTTTTGAGTGGATTTGGAGGTAAATAAGAGTGAATTTGAAACTAAAGTATTTGAGAATTAGTGTAGGATTTGATTGATACAACATTAAAAAAAATTACTTCCAAATTCACTCTCACCTCTAAATCTATTCAAATAAACAACAAAAAGATGTATCTTCAAAATCTCTCAAATTCATTCAATCACTTTTCTCTGAAATTCGTTAAAGTGTAGTTTGTCATTAATGTTAGTCTCCCGTTAATTATCAGTTCTATAAATGTTTTGCTACGATACTGTGAGAACTTTTAAGTAGGTTATTAATTTATGTTTGTGGATTGTTTTTTTCTATACTACGACCTTTTCAAAATTTCAGTGTCTTGTTTTACAATTTTACACTGTCAAGAAAAAAAAGTAATGTCCTAAGAAGACCAGAAAATATGAAAAACTAAACAATATTTTATCACATGACTCAATTTAATTCACTAAATAAAAAGTGAATAATGAAGATATTGTGCCACATCATTAATCAATGTTGATATTATATAACAAAAATGGAAAATAATGATGTAAAAATTGAGACTGAACAAAAAAATTATTAATCAATCAATTTTATAAGAAAATATGTAAAACGTAAAAGAGATTAAGAATAAATAATTGGCTTATTAAAGAAAGTATTGAAATATTTCATTCACATATTTTCATTTTTAATATAATAAGAAAAAAATACAATTTTAACATAAACAATTTTAATTTTATTAATTTTGTTTGAATATTTTAATTCCATTATTTTTTGTTTGAATTATATTAATAATTCATGTAATTAAACATATGTATAGTCACTATTCAATATTACATATTTTTATTAGAGAAAACATTAATATTAATATTCAATTAATCTTAAAAAAATACAGAAGAGATTTTAAATTTACAAAACGAAAAAAATAAATAAATAAAAAGCTATCTTTTAACTTGTATTAAGATTAACTATTTTTGTTTAATATACAGATGAGGCAATTAATACAAATTACTCATATATTTAATTACATTCATTATTATAAAATTTAAATAAAATTAATAAAATTAAAAGATTTGATATAAGATTATATTTTTTTATACTAAAATAGAAACAAACAAATACTTATTATTTACCGAAAATCTATTAACGCATTAAAATAATTTCTTTAAAAAATAATGTACTAAAAACAAAAATTCATCCAAAAAAAATTAATATGAATACCAAACCATACAAGATTAACATGTAAAACAAATTGATAATTTATTTATCAGTAAAAAGTATATATGTAAACTATTTTTTTAGAAAATAACATTGCTAAATTTTCATTTGGAAATTAAAAGTAAAATTTGAAAAAATTGCAAGTAAAGACATACTTTTTTACAATGGCTAGAAGAACATAAATTTATAATGGATAAATTAAACCCAAATAATAATTGAATGAATTTTGTATTTTATATGCAGGTCAAAAATGATCTTGCATTAAAAATGGAGAAAACTAGATTAAACTGAGTCTAAAATGTATATATATTCTCATGAAACTACAAAAAATTTGAATAGATAAAGAAATATTTTATTTACGTGGTATATGAGGAATTTGCAATTTGAAAAGGTTTGCCACATGTGATAACGAAATTTGAAATCGTTGAAACCCGTGGGACCGAACCCGCTCCCAACGAATACTTAGCCCAATAAACGGTTCAGATTTGTTCTGATTTTGAACCAACCCATTTACCCTCTCACAATTACAACAATAAAGCAAATTATCCAGTTTCCAACTTTCACTGTTTCCCTACTCTGCATTCTGCGCCAACAACAACAAACCGAAGATCCGTTTTGCTCACTATAAATGAAAAATCGTTTTTCTCCGACTACTTGCGCACACCAAATGTTGACGAAAAATCGTCGCTCGTCGTTTTCCTCCTCAACGGCGTCGTCTTTGGCCAAACGACATTCATCCGTCGTGTCGTCGGGGAAAGCTGCGAAGAGAGCGCCGCTCGCCAACATCACAAACGAGAGGAATGCGCCTTCCTCATCTTCGGTAATGATCGTTTCGCTGTTTAACTTTTTGATTTATTTATCTGCGAAAAGGAATCGCTGAGATCGTGGAACATTATTAGGATTTGTTAAACCATTTTCGTTTTATTTTGAATAATTTGATTCTGGAATCAGAGTACGTTGTGTCATGCATTGTAAATTGGATGATTGAAAGACAATGTCATTATTGTGGAAACGTTTCTTGAATGTGAAGTTGCGCGGTGGTACACGAGGTTTTTTAAATCCTTTTTGTGTTTGAATTTCTATTGTCTCTGTCAGTGTAATCAAAAGAAGATTTGTAGTTTAGTTCTAGAGATTTTGGTGGATGAGAATTCTATGATCGGTGTGATTTTTCAGCTGAATTTTGTTATTTGTGACCAGGGCGGCCTTTTCTGAAAAATTTAAAATATTTTTTTATTGTGGAAAGGACATAAAGAGGTGATAACCACCGATAAGAATGCATTATTTTATTTGAGGAGTATATGAAAAGTAAAGAGACTGAAAAGTTCATTTTTATGAGCAAAACTTTGAAGAAAAACAATTAATTTTTCTTAAATTTGAAATTTTCTATGTCAATCAGGTGAGAGGTTTTGATATAGTCGGTCGGAGGTTCTGGAATATGGATTCTAACCTCAATATCTTCTTCATAGTAAAAAGAAGAAAACAGTTTAAAAATTTTCTCTGTCGTTTTTTTCTTTCCTCTGTGCTAAACAGGTGAAAACTTTTGGAGTACATGCTTAAGTCGTTCATAATTCAAAAAGCTCCTTGTTTTTTTTATTGAATACCGTTTAATTGATATCACAAAAACCTGCTTAAGTTTGGTGCTTGGGTATGTTAGTTGGTTGCTAAGGTTTTGTTTTATCCATTACTTAGCTTGATTTCTAATGCAAGGTGTCAAGTTCAATTAAAACTGCCAAGACCAAGAAAGAGGATCCCGCAAGAAGCAGTGGCATCACAAGATCAACAACTTGTGGGAACAAATTACGTGAGTTAAAGACTAACTCAGGCACAACTATCATTCCAAAGGCTAATTCCTTACCACAAACGAAGGATGCTGCTCCTGCAGTTGCCAGAGTCTCTGTGTCCGTTCAGAGCAGCATTGGTGTTTCTCCTAGTAAATCAGATGCGAGGTCCGTTTCTATGGATGAAACGTTGTCTTCTTATTCTATCAAGAGTCCTGATGAAGTTGAATATCTGGACAACAGGGATGTCTCAGCTGTTGGTTCAATTCAGAGAAAGACAAGCAATTTAAGCATTTGTGATACCACTAAGCCAGAAGGTTGTGCACTACTGCAATTTTGCTTTGGTTCAAGTCACATTAATATTTAATTGCATGGTCAAGCATTTGTTTTACATGGTCTTTTGGATTACGATCGTTTTGTTTTTTTTGCTTATTTGAAGTGAAGTATAGTATTTCATTTTTTCAGTCTAAGGTATGTTCATTTGTTTGCAGGTAACATATATGGTGGGGAAATAGTTGTTGATTTAAAAAGAGAGGGCAAGGTTGTCAATATTGATAACATTTGCTCGGATCCGCAGCTTTGTGCAACCTATGCTTGTGATATCTACAAGCACCTACGTGAATCTGAGGTAACACTTCGTTTTTTCACTGTTAAAATAATGATTTGTGTTTCTTATTTCCTACATGGAAATAATGACTTATCAATTCATAATGATAATTTATATAGTATTCTGATCTCAAATGATTTCCAATTTCTGAAAACATAGGAAAAGAAAAGGCCTTCCATAGACTTCATGGAGAGAATTCAGAATGACATAAATGTTAGCATGCGTGCAATATTGATTGACTGGCTTGTTGAGGTATTATTTTGTTCATAAACGTCATGGGTCTTGAAATCTGTGCTTTGTAGAGAGAGAAAAAATATCGGTGTGGTTATGGTGCAAACAAAAGGAGTTTGGACTAATTTATTCTTTGAGAAGTCTTTGCTCAAGTTAGATCTCGTTTTGAAACCCCTTTTACTATGCTAAACTTCAACTTTTCAACTGCAGGTGGCTGAGGAGTATCGCCTTGTGCCTGATACATTGTATTTGACAGTGAACTATATTGATCGGTATCTTTCAGGGAATGCCATGAATAGGCAAAGATTACAATTACTCGGTGTTTCCTGCATGATGATTGCCTCGTAAGGGAGCATAATATATCCTTTTCATGTTTTTTAAATAGATGCATTTTATCCTTTTTGTTGGCCCTCAAGGCTAGCATTGACGTATAGAACAATAATTTGAGTTTTGGTTCTGGTTGACAGTAAATACGAGGAGATTTGTGCACCAGAGGTGGAGGATTTTTGTTATATAACTGATAATACGTACTTAAAAGAAGAGGTATGCATTGAATTTGTTGGTTAAATTTTACTGTTTTAAGTTCCTTTCTCCTATGACTTGAAGTGAGAAGATCTCTTTGAAAATCATTTAAATGCAGCTTTTACGAATGGAATCTGCTGTTTTGAATTATCTTAAGTTCGAAATGACAGCCCCAACAGTTAAATGTTTCTTAAGGTAATAGGTACTTACCAACGACTGTAATTGATGAATAAGATTAGGAAAACTTTTTAAGTTGCTCTGTTCTAACATTCACTCTTTCTTTTATGTGAAATAATTTCAGACGATTTGTTCGTGCAGCTGCTCATGATGTCCAAGAGGTATCTTTCGCGCTTTAAATACGCATTAAAGAATGCTATTGTTCAATATTGTCGTAGATTCCTTTTCTAAAATATTGGCATTTTGGTGATTTTTTTACCTGTCCACTTTCTCAGCTACCTTCACTTCAACTGGAGTGCCTAACCAACTTTATTGCCGAATTGTCTCTCTTGGAGTACAATATGCTGCGTTATCCTCCATCACTGATAGCTGCTTCGGCAACTTTCCTTGGCAGATTTATACTTTTCCCTTCAAAGAAACCATGGGTATGATTCTCGTCAAACTCAGTCACAACCGGCATTGACGGAAAGTTTTGTATGATTTGATGGCTTACTATTTCTGTATTTTGCAACAGAATTCCATATTGCAACATTACACACAATACTGGCCTTCTGATTTGTGTGCTTGTGTGAAAGATCTCCATCGCCTTTGTTGCAGTAGCGTTACTTCTAATTTACCTGCCATCCGAGAGAAATACAGTCAGCACAAGGTAATTTGCCAAAACACAAACATTTGTTATGCCATGTTTTTCCCTTTTAGTTAGGTAGGTTGCTTACTTGATTTATGTGGCAGTACAAATATGTGGCCAAGAAATGCATCCCTGTTTCAATACCGCAAGAAGTTTTCCAGAATTGAGCAAAGGAATTGATGTGGGCAATCCAATTATGACACAGGCCAAGTTTTGACCAAGATTCAGTCTAAACGATGAAAGGACCATTTCCTGTTAAAAGGCATAGTTATATGACACAGGTAAAACGTGTGATCTAAACATATTGCAGATTTGCTGGTGAAGGTAGTGACATATACATGACATTAGAAATTTCGTATGCCAACTTCCCTCCTCGTCGTACACACAAAACACATAAATGGTACTCAGGAATTCCCTCGACTATTCATTCTAGAATTTCGTGAGACAAATTCCCTCTATTCTTAGTGTGTACATTTCAGGTATTTTTTTATTCTATTTTGAAAATATGCTTAGCAGGAAATTATCAAGCTTTCTTATCAGTACCCTTCCTTAGCTACTGTACGTTTTAGTATAATTTAGTAAAAGGAATAGAGAGCCGATAGGCTTGAAGAAGTTGAGATGTAACTCAACTCGTGATTGTAAATTTTAGTTTTAATTCGAAGTTAATTCAAGACGGGCATGCATTTGAAATATCATATATTCACTTGCAAAAAATCACAAATGCATTCACTCTAGAGGTAGTTAATTGTAGATTGTCTATAAATACCAGGTGTAGCATATAAAAAGGGAGGAAGGATTGAAAATTATTTTTGATAGAAAACATCATCGATTACACTTTTTATCAATTAAATTTTATTAAAAATTACAATTTTACTGTCAATCAATAACTTCTTTAGAAGTTGTATATTTTGTTCCTTCACTAACATAATATGTTCCAAAAGAGTATTTTAATAGAGTTGTGAATATTAATGGGCCTACGATTCTGATCTCGAATGATGAATTCGCTAGCTTATCTAATCTATATAAGAATAATTTGGTTGAGGTGTCCGTGAAAAAAAAATCAATTTCCATTTATTGGAGGTAAAACACCAAGAAGTTAGACAAAAAATTAGAAGGATTCATATAATTGATTTGCATGTTGACTGTTAGTGACTGTTTTTTTGTAACGAAGATGATTATAAGCCAACCTAATCTGTTTCGATTTTCAATTCACGTTTTGACTTTTTAGTGAGAAAACTTATTCTCGAGTTTATCGAATAATAATATGGAAATAACACAAAAAGAAAATATAAGACTTAGAATTAAAACCCAACAGAGAAAACTTTAGGAAAACATTTAGAAATTTTGAAAATAGAAAAACAACTAAGTTAAAATATCAAAGTTTATCATACTTAAAGGATACTTGTTTATCTAAAAAGAGGCAAAAATCACAAGAAGCGTTTAATCTATCTAAACTATACCTTGAGTTAAAATATTATTCGTGTACTCAATTTTTGATATCCTGAAAAGTTTAGTTGTCAACTAAAAATAAAAAGTAATTTATATACACTAAAATTTCACATACATAATTAGTGACTAATTGTTTCCAAAAATCTTATATTATTTATTTTAGGAATCTAAGTATGATATTCAATATTATATTTCACTCTTTGTTGAATGTATAAAAAGTATCATTACATATATATATATATATATATATATATATATATATATATATATATATATATATATATATATATATATTAAATTTTCACATACTTAATTAATGACTAATTGTTTACGAAAATTCTACTTAATTTTTTCAATGAATCTTTCCAACATTATTTCTTTTAAAAACATCATGTTCTGGACTGCATAGTGTCAAACTTCACTTTTCTTTTTCTACACCTTTAATCGCTTTTAGCCTGCCACGATTTGGTTAGTGTTTGTTTTTGTTATCCTTGTTTGGTTACCCAACGCTGTATTGTCAAAGTAAGTACAAATAGTATAATCAACATTTGTTTGGTGTCTAAGTGGTAAGAAGCCTAATTCTCCTTAAGGTTTTATAAATAAGATTTAAGGTTTTACTTCACTTAAAATAATACTCAAAGAGATTTGCTTTCATAAATGAATTCATAGAACATATCAATTTGAATATTAAAAGAAAGTAATTTAAGCATGCTTCGAAAGATATTTTCTTAATAACATGTGAAATTGGTACATTTTTTATTAACATCATCAATAAATTTTATAAAATTGACATAGACTTAAAATGATTAATGTACTATCATAATCGTAAAAAATTATTTTAACTAGATTTAGATTTCGTGCTCCATATGGTCTTCTTTTAATTTTCATGCTCCCATATCTTCAATTCTCATGCTCCCGTATCAAGCAGGAAATCTTAAAAGTTGTTTTGGAGAGAATTAGATGAGAAGTGATAACGACAAATGTGTTTTGAAAACCAAAAGCTAAGTTTATAATGATGACAATATGGAGCACTTAGCACACCAGAGAGAAGTTTCGTAGTGATATGTAGTCAAAGTTCTCACCTATACGTAGCTGAAATATTTGAAACATGTGCATATAAATAATGAAGTAAGTGAATATTAAATAATTATATAAATAACATTATAGTTGTTAATCTATCATTAATTATTAGTATGATATTTTTATCAGTGGAGTAAGTGAAAAGAAAGAGAAAGGTTGTATCATCTTTCATATCAACTATAAAAGGTAGAAAACGGAATATTTCACGTTATTTGTTGGATGGTTAGTAATGATATGTGAGTTTCAAAAGCTCCATGTATGCCCACAAAGTTATTTTCAATGTGTGTATATATCGTTTTATTTTTGGTAGCAGGTTTTATTTTTGTGGGGAAATTAAAAATTGAAATGAACTTTGAAACTTAGAACCTCCAAGTTTGCTCCAAGATTTATTTGGCTTTGGTTTTCGCACATTGGGGTTAGTCAATCTCTTTTGGCTCTGCGAAACTGATTTGTGATAATGTAAGGTGTTTTTACAATATTGAGATAGTCATATAAGACCATGGTTTTTTTTTATATGTTTCTATGATTGTTTGTCCAACTTTGTTATATTCAACTTCGAAGAAATGAGAGAAGGTACATGAAAAATATTTATTTTTAGGATTGACCAGAGAAACACATTTACCACCCTTCATTTCTATTGTTATGGTTATTACTTGTAAAAAAAATTTGCATATATTTATTTAACCTTATTAGAAGCACACATATGAGTGTTTCTCAACCAAGATTCTAACCCAACATTTATGTTGCTTGGCTATTGTATGTTACCTTTCAAGATAATAAAAAGCAAACTCTATTTATCATACAAACAAATAAGAAAACAAACTATGATAAACTTTCTCTAAATGTTTGTGTTTGTGTTATGAATAAAATTATCGGCGATAATCGTATAATGTGTTATACGTGAGCAAGTGATGTTGTAGATGGTGTTGAGGCATGATAAATTCGAGAGGTGACAAGAGACATATTTTGGATTTTTATTTAAAGTCATTGCATTTAAATTTTAAGATTATGTATTTGGATATATTTTATTTCCTTTGTTATTTCCATTGGACAAGAGTTTTTTGGAACTATTATGTTTTGAATAAATTATGCACGTTAAATGTTGAGGTTTTCGAAAAAATGTTTTCGCGCTACGATAAAGTTTTGAAATTTACTGGTTTTTGAATAATCCGTGACACCCTGGAAATTAAGGTGTTACATTATCCCTTCCTTATCAATAACCAATACAAAGGGAATGTCCCTCCCTTTTCAACATCTAGGAGCATCTAATCAGGGGGAGTACACTAGACGATAGGATAACATAGAATCAGGGGGAATCTCCAGATTCCTAGAAGTCCTCATGCATAACATTGTACACATTCATGTTAATGTACTCTATTAATATGTTTATGTTAATACGCTTAAATATCTGTCTTTTACATATATTAATATATGCTCTACTTATTTATTACGTTTGATCTGAAACTAACCCGCATGCATGTAAGTCAACCTAATAATGAAAATAAACTAGTAAAATGTCCAAACGATGTGTGAAACTTACACTAAGAACTTTAAAATTTTAGAAATATAAATGTACTTCTACGCTGACTGAAAATCATATTGTTTAGATCAAAACGGGGATATTGTTAAGACAAGATCATCTATAAGACTGAACTATCTAAATGACCTCATATGTTTTCAAGTTTAACAAACAACAATAAGCTAAATGAGCATATGACACAATGTTATCTTTGGAAAAGCAATACAGATAATGTAGTTTATGAAAAAGCTTTAGTAAAACACACCAATACATGAATAGACACACTGTTAAACGACTTCTCTCTTATAAGCGTCAATGAGAGTATTGTTGAATGCACTAGTGTTATACATTGCTATACAATGATCAAATGAACTCTCAATATGTCTTGATAGATAAAAGAGTCAAAATACGATGATCCAAAACTTTGTGTTAAAAGACACCTTGCTAAATGCGCTTTTGGACAAATCAGAGATAACTTAAAGAAGTGTTTTGAGTAAAATCCTTCAGTGGACTAGACGATAGCATGTGTTAAACAAACTCCTTCATCAAACGATGAAGTATTCATCAACTACTTGGTATCTTAATCAAATGCTTAAACAATCAAATCTTGCCTGAATAATAAAAAATATGAAAAAAAGACTTTCTAATGCGCCTATTACGCTTCGGTTCTCACAAAACCGAAGCATAAAAAGGCGTGGTGGGATTTTTGCAATTTTCGCAAACATATAGGCCTCGATTATAAAAAAATCGAAGTCATAACATACTTTTGGCTTCGGTTCTCTACAGAACTGATACCATAAGGTCCTGCGAAACTGACAATTTAAGACTTTTCAATTGACAAGTTTTCTAGACAGGACTTTTGGCCTTAGTTTTCTACAGAACTCCTACCATAAGGTTGATTTTTGGCCTTATTTCTCTACAGAACCGCTGTCACAAGGTCCTGCGAAACTAACAAGCTTTTTGTACACAAATTTTGGCCTCAACTCTTTATAGAACCACTGCCATAGGGTCCTAGGAAACTGACAATTTAAGACTTTTCAATTGAGAAGTTTTATGGGCAGGACTTTTGGCCTCGGTTCTCTGCAGAACTGCTCCCATAAGGTCCTATGAAACTGACAAACTTTTTGTACATGACTTTTCGCCTCATTCTTAGCAAAACCGCTGCCATAGGGTCTTGATGTTGCAAGTTGTATTTTCAATTGACAGCCCTATTTACAGCTCTATGGCCTCGATTATGTTGAAAATTGATGCCATAGAATCTTTATGTTTCGGTTATACCGCGAACCGAGACATAAAGTTTGAAAAAAATTTAAAAAATTTTCACCTGAAAATATTATTTTTTATTTTTTCAAAACGCTTTAGGCAACGGTTGGTCATAAAGCCCTTATATCTTTGGTTAATATAATAACCGAGGTAATATATGTTCCTAGGGTTATATTTCGCAAACTAACAAAGCCTCATCTTACATTTCTTCTTTGTTTCTTCTTTTTCTTCTCTGCTACGGTGAACTTTCAGCAACCACCATAGGTAATTTTTCTTTCATTTTACACAAATGCTTATTGGTTAACTACTTTAGGGATGATTTCCTTTCGTTTTGACCGATTAATTTCATGTACAGGTACTCTTTCGTTTTAACCAATTACCTTTTTCCCTTTCCAGCACAAAGATTTATTTTGACACTAAACTCATCTTTATGGTTAGTTTGATTTTAAGTTTTGATGAACTTTCGTTTTTGTTTTCGTTTTCGATTTTTAAGCTCGTTTGTTGTTCATACATTGTTCATACACTATAGGGTAAAACTGAAAATATATCCAAATGACCTGGAAATTTTTTTCAAAGCACCAAAATACCATGAAAAGCTCCCACAAAAGGTTTTGGATCAAAATTCAAAGTGTAAGTATATGAAATATTTTTCCTAAGTTTGAAAAAAGCAAAATAAATTGACAAAAAATAGAAAATGCCTTTTTTTAAAAAAAAATCTAGAAGGAACAGCCGGCTACGCGAGCTTGCACGGCTTTGGAAATTTTTTTCTACCCAAATTGATATATAATATGGTCAAATCGGCCAATCAAAATAAATGTTATGATCAAATCGACAAATCGATAATTTTTATTTTTTTTTAATTTTAAGGGTATATGATAGTGGTTCCTAAGAGAACTGTTGCCAAAATCCGAAATCTTTTTCTTATTTTTTTCTTTTGGGTTTACTGCATTGGTTCTTTTGAACCAAGACAAAATCATGCCCCTTTTTTCGCTTCTTTTGAACCGAGGCCAAAAACTCTCCCTTTTTTACCTCGTCTGAATAAACCTCGGTTTCAAAGCCGCTATCAAATGTTGAAAATAATCATTGTCGTAACTCTTTGTTGCATTAGTGACACATTGTTGTTTTGAACGTGCATTAAATGCACAACGTTTAAAAACAACAAAAGTGATAAAAAAAAATGACATATCTGTCTGCATGTATATCTACTCTACTACATGCATATTACCTATCAAAAGTCACAAAATGTTCTCTCTATCAAAAGTCGCGTCAGAAAGTTTGTACAACCTATTTTTGATAAAGAACTGAAAAAGCATGCTTGCTTTGCAAGTTGACTATTACCAACGACTGCTACCTATGACAAGGCTAAGAAGATTTGAAGATCAAATCAAAGTACTATCTAACGAACATTTTGTTGAAGCCTATATATTGAAGAATGTCAAACAAAAGAGCGAGAGAATAAGCACACGAACACGAAAGAAAATATTTGTGAAGAAAAGAAAAGCTCAAAAGAAAAAGGAAATACTCTCAAGCTTCATAGAATCATAAGCTTATTGTTGTAAAAAGAGAGAAGATTCTAAGAGTCTATTAGATCAAATTGTACTATATACACATCCTCCTTGCGAGAGTAACAGTCTAAGGACTTGTAACCTGTTTGATTGTAAATTCTGAAGAGAATTCAAACACTTAACAATTAACTCGGTGGAGTTAAACAATAGCTAGATGAGTTTGTCTATTGGAAACCAGGAGTTGGTGAAACTCAACTAGATAGTTTATCAAGAAGATATCAGGAGTGTCTAGGGATACCAAGAGTGGTGAAGAATAATGCACATCCAAGAGTGGGTGAAACTCGATTCTAGTCAGAGTAACGTGGGTTACTTGGAGTGACTAGGTGATACCAGTAGTGGTGAGAATACTCAATTGTAATCTTATTGAAGATTATAGTGGAACCCTCTAAGAGGTCTTAGTGGAGAATTGGATGTAGCTCGATAGAGCGAACCAGTATAAAAACATCTGTGTGTTTATTGCTTTAATCTTGTTAAACACTTCTTTTTACAAACTCTGCAGTTGCACACTATCTTAAACATTATAAAAGTTCCTGTCATCGAAAGTTATTTTTTATTAAGAGTTGATTTTGTTAAAACGCTACAATAAACTTGTTTTAAACGACTGAAAAATACTTTTTTGAAAATTTATAGTTTCAACAAAACTTTCAAGTCAAACATTTAACAACTTATATATAAATCTTTTAATCTCAAGTCAAACATTTAACAACTTATATATAAATCTTTTAATCTTTTAATCGTTGACAAGTTTGTTAAACAATCTCCTTGAAAAAAAAAACTTTCCTATAACACTATACATACACCTACATTATTAGAAACAATCAAATTTGAAATATGTTTTAATTATATATAAAAAAGAAGAAAATATTTTTCTAGTTAAATCAATTCCTCTTGAATGGATAACCTAATATTGGAACATAGTAAAAGTTCTATATTAGATGAGCGGTGTTCATAAACCGCATAAATATGAACAAGAATATGAGAGAATAACGCACGTAGGTTATTTCAAAGGTAAAATTTGCCAACTTTTATGTTGGAAGCTAAATTTACACAAATCTAAAAGCACATTCTTTATATTGTTGAAGAAAACTCAAATGAATGGTTGACTTTGCTTTAAAATATTTCAGCAATTTGTATCCCTAGAAACTCGTCCAGGATATTGTAGCTAAAATTTATCCATACATCTTCACCACAATCTATTTTTAATCCTTTGAAACCCTATAAATTCTTATGTTCTCAAACATTCCACCAAGGTGCACACAACTTTTTCAACTCCTCCTCCTTTCCAAAAGAAAAACAAAAAGGAGGAGGTGATTGTTTCTCTTTTGCAGGAGCAATCAAACTTCGAAAGTTGTTTAGGTTTTTTAGAAGAAAATTAAATAATAATTAATAATTAGGTCACCAAGAGCACAAGCTGTATACCAAAGGAACATTCATGTCAAGAGAGGGATCTCTGTCTCTTATCCAGGTGATTTTCCTCCCCATTGCCATAATAATTACATTTTTTATCTGCATACCTTTGTATGTCATTCAAACCTCATCCAGTAAACTATTACATATAATTTCCTTAAAAGAAAATGCATGTCATTCTTAATATTTCTATTTTATTAAATATAAAATTAATTTCAAAAGTAAAAATATAATTACTTATTTTTTTATATCATCCTACAGCAAATCACGTGTAGCTTCCTTAGAAGAAAGTTTGATTAAGAAAGTCAAGAACAAACACTTCCTTCTTATACTTACAGGAGAGGAACTTCCCTATTATAAAAGAATAGCTTTTATCTTGTGATAGAGAAAAATCTTGAGGTTTTATTAGGGCAAATTATGTTCATAACCATATTTTGACTTATAGAGCACTAGTATAAAAAAAAAATCTTTTGCATAATATATTTAGGATTAATTACATATGTTTAAACTGACAAAGATGTGGTAGAAGTAAATTTAAATTAGAAAAAAATATTCAGCATAATATTTTATATCGGATTTGGTAAAATCAGAGGTAAATTTACATCAATTGGTATGGTTCAACATATATTTTTTAATTTTGTTTTTAAATTTAATTGATTTGACACAAAAACCAAAACTTTATATAAAGAAAAAATATCTTTAGACTATCTAATTCAATATCTCATCTAACATAAAACATTTTAACAAAAATTTCAATAAAAAATATAATCTAACAAAAAAAAAACCTAAACAATAAAATAAAATTATCTACATAATCTATTTTGGAGAAGGAAGGTTGTTAATTATCTCTTATTTATTGGATATCTTTCTCAATTAACGAGGTTTGACCGTAGAAGACTTAAAACATTTGACTTAGGTTATTATGCAATAGTCATAAGAGTAACTTCGAACTGTAGCAAACATTTAAGTTCTAGAATTCAATAATACTTGCCATGCTCATCATCCAGTGTAGTAACATTAGAATAAATTAACTTGTCTATTATATTAAAATGAGAAATAAGTGACAAATTAGTTTATGCAACTTTTAGGAAAAATAACTATTACATGCAACTTTATAGTACATGAATTGTTATAACTTTATTATGCATATATAAAACACAAATGGTAATAATATATAAAACTGACAAAATAATTAAATGAAACATTTTGAACATGGAAGTATAAAATATCTAAGATGTAAAAGTTTGATAAATCTCTATTTGATATAAGGAAACACCACAAAATTTTCATAATTTATTATATTTGTAAATATAAATGTCAACTAAATGTCTAAAATTTAGAAAACTGCTTAAAAGGTACTAAACAGATACAAACTTTTATTAAATCATTAATATACAAACTTTGGAGATTTTGATTCTCTAATCTCCTTCCACTGTTGAGTAGAAGATTTCTAAACTAACTTTCACGCATAAATTAAACGAAAAAAACACAAAAATATAAATAAGCAGATTCAACAAATTTAGAATATAGAAATTAAATATGAAAATAATAAAACAAAACAACCAAAATAAACTTAAAAACATAAAACAAACACATAAATGGATCAAGGGTTTGTTCTTTAACATATAATGAATTGGTGAAAACAAAAATTACACCCACAAACAAATTCAATGAAGATAATCATTCATTCGTGATTGAGATTCCCAAAATCAATCATGGTGTTTCAATTTCAATACTACAATAGAGATATAAAGCACTTATCTCAATTTCAATACTACAACAGAGATATAAAACACTTATTTCAATAACACATTTTGTTCCACAAAAACTCAAATTTAGTCATTAAAATGAAAGACCCACACCAACTGATTCAAACTAGCAAAATAACTTTCAAGACCTCTAGAAACTCTCACAAATTTAAACATTGTCATTGGAAAAAGAAAACAAAAGAGAAAAATCACTTCAGAATCATGAGGAGGAAGATAGTTGATAGTCTTAATTTAAATAATTTTATATCAAATATCAAATAGTCCATATAAACAAATTTAACCTATTTACAAAAATGTCATTAAATATTTTTGTTCATTTTCATTTAGATCTAAATAAACTGTATGACATAAAAAAAACTAGTTTTGCTCTAATAAAGTTATAAAGTTATAGAACATAAACTAACTTAAATAAATATTAAAATTAAATTATATTACTATATATCAACTTAACAAATACAAACATAAATAAATGTCAAAAATAAATTATACTACCATCAACCTCGCCAATTCTAACATAAACATCAAAATTAAATAAAATAAAATACTAACTTCAATAAATATTACAAATATTAGATTAGTCTTACATTAAAGTAAAATAAATTGTACTAATAAGTAAATAAATACTAACTTAAATAAATATAAATATTAAAATTAAATTACATTAGTTTCAATTTTATAAACACTAGCTAGCTTCAATATAATCAATTTTGTTAAAAAAATGTACTCTAACTTCAATTTAAAATACACTTAACCTGCTTTAAACTCACTTTATTTACACCCACTCGTATCTCTAGCATTATTTGATATTTAATTATTACTATTGTTATAAAAATTATTAAATGAAAATGAAATATATTGAATATCTTAGTAATACAAAAGAACTATGTATATTTTAAGTGTTTTTTTTTTTCACTTGTTTTTAATCAAATGTTTGCATTAATGGTCAAAATAAAACCTAACAGTTTGATTGAACAACAGCATTAAGAACACAGTATAAAAAAAAACTCCTTTTGCATATTGTAAACATTTATTTGTATAGTTGTATCTAGCAATTACTACATTTTGAATTCAAAGAACTAGTGGATTGATCCCGCCAATTAAAATAGAAAAGATTATCAGAAGAATAAATTAACCCTAAAATTAGTCAATTGATAAACATATTCAAAGATACTCCCAAGTAGACTTTCTGTAATAATTACCCTTTTTTACTCGGTTTATTGGGAACCAGAGAAAACGAATTAGATGCCCCATTTCCACCAATTATGGGAATTTTCAGTAGAATTTTCTGAGTGAAAGAGATCCATTAGAAGTATTATGGACTATATTACGATCACTACCATAAAAAGGAAACAATTTGACTCAAAAAATTGATAAATATACCTACCGTGTAGCACTTTGTTTGGCAAATCGTTCAATTCATAAGAACCCTATTCTCCACACAAGAAAATTGTTTTTGCAAAGTGGTCCTTTAAAGTGAAGTTATAATGATATTTTGTAGGTCTATAATGCATTTGTTCCACTATATAAGGTTGATATAGTAGTTGAAGTGAGGCACAGCAGCTACTTGAATAAACACTGTAGCTTCTTCTATATTCTATACCTCTCTTTCTGATTATTATTTTCATTATTATATTATATGTAGCTGCTGCTGTAGTAGCTGTGTGATGAATGTGATAAAGTAATGTTGTACTGAAAAAACAAAAGGAAGCATACAGAGAGACAAGACCCTTGTAGCTGAAGGTATGAGAATTATACTTTCAATTAATTTCTTTACAAAGTTTATTGTTGTTGTTATCTTTTCAAATTTAGAACTGTTGCATTGTCTTTCAAACATTTGAAGCAAACATCTTTACTACTATTATTTTAAGTTTATGAAAAAAAAACATTGAAATAAATTTTAGTATTTTTAATTGAATTTTATTAACTTTATTTTTTCTACTTAATATCAAGTTTTTATATCTTTTATATTTTTTTAGTGTTTAATTTTTCTATTAAAAGTCGGTGTCTTTACAAGAAACTTGAGATTTTATAGTAAATATAAGAATGATATTAGTATTAATTAATATAAGATGACAAATAGCTTTATTATTTTCGTTTTCACAGAATGTTTTGAAAATTTTGTTAATATGTTACGGTACAAAGTAGTTTTATGAGTTACCACAGATACAATTATGACTTGTATCCTAGAATGTTTAATTTGCATAGAACTCTTCCGTTTATATTAATACCTAAACAAAAGATTGTGAAAATCGTGGGTTTCGAACACAAAACAATAACAATAATGAAGTGTCCGAATTAGGTATGTCCTTTACAATTAGTGTTTGGCAATATCCTAAGAAGGGCCAAGTCATGTTGATTTAGAAGATGATTTTCATGATTTGATGTCGTTCAAAAGAAAATTCTCGAAGAAAAAAGAAAAAAGATAGATCCATAATGATAGGTAAGATTTGTGTTGTTTTTCAATTAGATTTGATGTTCTCCTCTTGATAATTCAAGTACTAGAATTCACTAAACATTAATATACTATTGAAGTAAAATTCCAACAAAACAACATTTATTAATTACATATAAGAGCATTTTTAATTATTTTCTTTTTTTGTAAATAATCCTCCTTTTGTTTTCTTACCTAGTTACACGAGATTAAACAATAATTGATTCTTAATTAACCACCCAACAGTAATTAAACTTAAGCAATTCATCCTACTGTGTATAGCTATACTTCAGTGGACATTTTCTTATAAGAAGCTGCTTTTTAATTTTAAATTCCTGAAAAATAACGATTTAAAGTGCTGTACTTAATTTAATTTTAAAAAATATCTACAAAGCTATGGTTAGGAGTTACTTAATTTTGATATGAAATCATTACCACAGACTTATGATTAATTTAATTTCAGTTGCATCCGTAAGAGCATGTGTTTTGAAAAATGGTCAAATTTGACTATCATGTTTACTTTACAGTATAGCTTTTTGAACTCATAGTGCCATGTGGGTCAGTAACTCCACTCATTGCACAAAATACGTTTTCTCTTTGAAGTTCCACGAGTCTTCCTCCCAACACTTATATATATACCCCTCCACACATCTAGTTTCATGCACAATACAACCCCTCTAAACCAATTTCTTCAGAACCTTCAACATTGTCTGAATTTTGAAGATCATCACGTAAACACACACACTTTTTCTTGCTCTTTCTCACCCAAACACACCATTTTCTCCTTCCAAAATTCTTTTGAGCAAGAGGGGTGTGTGTGTAAAACACTTGAAATTTGTTAAACTCTCACAAAATCCACCACCTTATATCAATAAGTCCATATTTCAGAGACAGTTCTTTCTATTTTTATTTTCTTTTACTTGACTGATAATGAACTGATTATAATCATACGTATAACTCAATCCTACTGAACAGTGAGCACAATCTCTGAGGCTGCATATATTAGACTCTGAAGTTTAATTTGGGTCGGTGTCTCTCTCTCTCTCAAAGCAAGATGTTGGAAAACGATGCAGGCAGAACTTATCCAGAGGCATTTGAAGCCTCCAATGGCAAAATTCAACTAGCAGATTCCGATTCCTTTGATGATGATGGGCGACCCAAAAGAACTGGTAATCAAATTGCCTTCAAAATCCAAGTATTCTGAGGTTCACTACAATTTCAGTTGATGTCATGGAATTGTAATTTTCAAAGTCACTCACTTTTGAGTTTCACAAAACAGGAACTATTTGGACTTCAAGTGCCCACATAATAACTGCTGTTATTGGTTCTGGGGTGCTATCTTTGGCTTGGGCTGTTGCTCAACTTGGTTGGGTTGCTGGTCCTGCTATAATGATTTTGTTCTCTGCTGTCACTTATTACACCTCAATTCTTCTCGCTGCTTGTTACCGCACTGGTGACCAGCTCACTGGCAAGAGAAACTACACCTACACTCAAGCTGTCAGATCCTACCTAGGTATGCATCCACTAGATAAACTCAATTTATAGCATATCTTATAAACCAGTTTTGTAGAATTAGGTTTAAAGTTCATGATATTAAAACTAAGTTAAAATCTATTCTAACAAAATTTGTGTTAATATATTGTTCTACTGATAGTGAACCACTCTTATACCACCCATTAAAGTCTTTTCATAACATTTTTAGAGAAAGTATAAATTAAAACTAGCCCGTCTCTAAGTTGAATATAAAAAATTTAGAAAACTTATCAAGAGATACAAAATAGTTTATATATAAACTAATTCTAACTTAACCAAACTCACTTATATTGGATTCAGCGAGTAAGTTATTCATGTTTTTATTGAAGAAAATGGTTCTTGGGTTTTGCAGGTGGAATGAATGTCAAGTTTTGCGCGTTGGTTCAGTATATAAACCTTTTTGGAGTGGCAATCGGGTACACCATAGCAGCTTCCATAAGCATGATGTGAGTTTTGAAAGATGCAAGTGTTGTTGTGTGGACGAAAGTATAAGAACAAATGTGCTAATTGGTGTTTTGGGTTGTTCATGAAACAGGGCAGTTAAAAGGTCCAACTGTTATCATAATAGCGGAGGAAAAGATCCATGCAAAATGAACAGTAATGTTTACATGATTTCATTTGGAATTGCGGAAATTATTTTATCCCAAATTCCAGATTTCAACGAATTGTGGTGGCTCTCTATTGTGGCCGCTGTCATGTCTTTCACATACTCTATAATTGGACTCGGTCTTGGAATGGCTAAAGTTATAGGTACGATTCTATTCATGTTATGTTAGAGAGAATTGTCATTTATTATATCATTGTGATTTGAGGATTGAACTACTACAACGTAGAAATTTGACTTGAACTGTGCTTGTAACAGAAAACGGAATGGTTAAAGGAAGCTTAACTGGTGTAAGTATTGGTATTGTCTCAGAAACCCAAAAAGTTTGGAGGACATTCCAAGCTCTCGGTAACATAGCCTTTGCATACTCCTACTCAATGATCCTTATAGAAATTCAGGTACATCTACATTCATATGAACTTCACTGTTCAAAAGATAGATTCATAGGTCTTATTTGTATTCTTTTTCTAATCAGAATTGAAATTTTACATCAACAATCTGTATGATTCTAAATGGGAATATTATAAGTTGAAGTATAAACTAAAACAGGGGTTGTTATGAAACAGGACACAATCAAATCACCTCCTGAAGAGTCAAAGACAATGTCGAAGGCTACTTTAGTGAGTGTCTTGGTGACAAGCATTTTCTATCTGCTATGTGGTGGTTTTGGCTATGCAGCTTTTGGAGATTCAAGCCCTGGAAACCTGCTAACTGGTTTTGGCTTCTATAACCCATATTGGCTCCTCGACATAGCCAATGTTGCCATTATTGTCCACCTTGTCGGTGCATACCAAGTTTACTGCCAACCCCTGTTCCAATTTATTGAAAACAACGCAGCACAAAAATTCCCCGACAATGATTTTCTGACCAAGGAATTTAAGGTACCAATCCCTGGTTTCAAACCCTTGAAGCTGAACCTCTTCCGGTTGGTCTGGAGAACAATTTTTGTGATCTTCTGCACTGTGATGGCAATGCTGCTTCCATTCTTCAATGACATTGTGGGGCTCATTGGAGCCATTGGATTTTGGCCACTGACTGTGTATTTCCCTGTGGAGATGTATATTGTTCAAACTAAAGTACCAAAGTGGAGCACAAAATGGATATGCTTGCAGATGCTTAGTGCTACATGCTGCGTCATAACAATTATAGCTACAGTAGGTTCCATCGCTGGGGTTCTTGATGATCTTAAAGTTTACAAGCCATTCACCACCAGTTACTAGTTCAGTAGCATTACTCTGTTAACATTGTCAAAGATTTCATTAGCAATTTACGAGAAAAAAAAAAGGTAATCTTTTGCTAATTTGAAATCTAAGGACGTGATCTTGTTTATTCCTCAGCGTCTCGTGTAAGAGTCCATTACTCTCTGAATAGTATTGACGATGGCATCAAGTATGAGACCTTTCAAAAGGATTACAGAATAGGCTTGGAGTTAGAATAAAATTGTTGTATTTTTTATGTTTTTTGTAATTGTTTTTTTTATCGGGACTTGTGTATGCTTCTATTTATTCTGTAAACAGTGACTTTCTGTACTTTAGTGGTGTTTGAGCCCATGAGTACAGACTCTATAATATACAAGTCTTTTTCTTTACTCCAATATTTAAAATTGTTCATTTTGGAATTTGAATAATTTTCTTTGAAGTCAGAAATTTAAGTTCTTTTGTAGAATTTTAATGATGTAGAATATTTATTGATTATGCTAATATCTAATTTTAATAAAAAAAATCTTTATTTCCAACCTCTTTTAATAAAACCTTATCTATTGATTAATTCTTTTTATTTATGAAATTTGAAATTTAAATCTTATTTAAGAAGTTCAAAATAGTTGTACTATTTTAGAGCAAACTATTCACAAGTAACTTCTCTATTTGATTAAGTAAGTGTGTGACTCCAAATACTTGCATCAAAATTAGTCTTTTAACATTAGGTGCACTTACATTTTATCACAAAAACTTTTAGTTATGTTGGAAATGTACTCCGTAACTATGAGAAGCATTTTCTGTGCATGAGATTTAAGAAGATGATTTATTTCAAAGTCTTAATGAACAGTCGCTTCCATCTTTCTAAAGAAAAAGTGTAATCAATATGTACTTGCACTCTCGTTTGGAAAGTCTCACTCCTTTAATATAAAGCTCTTCTTCATTCTTTCCGCGTCTACAAATTACTTTTTTTCTTATTTTTTTCTTAATTCCTAATTTTGTCCTCTAATTTTATTGAAATTTTTAAATTTGATGTTTTTAAAAGACTAAAAGATTAAATTATAAAAACCAATAATTAGAAGTTCTTTTTGAAAATTTGAATGAAATTAAAGGACTAAATTAGGAATTAACTTTATTTTTTTAGAAAGTTGACTTATTGTAGGGATGGAGATGAAATTGATTGGGTTCCTAGACTCTACGAGTGAAACGTGATTGAAAATGAAACGTGATTGGATTCTCTTTGATTTGTATGTGTGTTCTGTTGGAATTGCAAGTTATGAAGGAATGATGATAACTCATAAATGTGTATATTAATTGGAGAGTTTGATACAAAATTGATTAAGAAAAGTAGGTAAGGAAGATTTTGGGTGATGAATGGGAGAATATGTGCGTTGGATGAAGGTGTTGCGGGTTGAATGTTGGAGAGAATGAAGATGATAGGTATCAAGGGATAGGAAGAGCAATGTATAGTGTTCGTGGAGGATACATCCATTGAGTGGTAAATGGAATTTGAGATACATCCAGAAGCATAACCCAACAACATAATCATGCTTGCAAACATTTACAGGTTCAAGACATGCCTCTTGGAGTTCCTAGTTAACAAGAGACGAAAATGCCAAAGAGTAGAACTATCAACAGAAGCCTCTTAGAATGAACTATTGAGTGAGGTGAAATGTGTAGCTGAAAACATCCTTAATTTTTGTTTCGGTTGTAGGGTTGAGTCACTTAACACTTTCATAATTTGTTTTTTCTTATCGTTCGATCTCGCTCTCTGTATTTCTGTTTGCTCGTTTGCTTGTTTGCTCGTTTGTCCGATTGAACCATTTCGATAATACAATACAACAGTGATAGTAATAAACACACAGTAAAATGCGATCACCTACCTCTTACCTTTGACTTATATTTATAATTTTTGGGTGTGGGCTTAGAATTAGAGATATTTTAATCTCAGTCTAATTCCGGTCCAATATCCTTAAGCACGATTTACCTTAATCTCCTTAAGATTAATCGTTCGTGTTGTAAGGTCGTTCGGCCTTACCAGGCGACCCTATGGACTTTCCTCCCGTTCGTCCGGCCACATGGTACAATTTTTAATTGAGTTTGAATTTTATTTTAATTGAAATCCCTTTTTCACAAAGAAAAAAAATGTTGTAGTTTTAAAATAAAATGTAAATTTTAATTATATTTATTATTTTATTTAACAATTTTAACGACTTTATTCTGTTAAATCATACACAAAATATAAATAAAAATATTGTATAAATGATGACAACCGTCTAATCAAAGGTCCCATCACAAAAATCATGATCAAACAAATACAAGAAGATTCAATCAAAGAAGGTGAAGTCAAAGTCAAGCTCTTCTTTTCTTTGGCCATCATTGAATAATTTTTGGGCTTTTTGTTTGGGCTTAGTAGAGTAGGATTTAATTTGGGCCTTGTATTTTGGGTCAAGTAGAATAGGGTTTTGACTAACCAAGTCAACAAAGGGCCAAGGCTCAATGTTGACCAAGGTTGGATGTCCAAAGCATAGAATTGACCAAGGGATCAACATATTTTGCCAAGCTTGGAGGATAAGGAAGAGGTTCAACCATGATATGTGTCTCCATCCTATTATAGAGTTTTTCCTCCTAGTTAATGGTCACATGTCACTCTAGGAATGGAGAATTTGTCCATAGGTAGTGGCCAGATGTCACCCTCTCATTTGAGAGGATTTTTGCCACTTGTCTCCCTCTTATTGGAGATGATTTCTCCTTGCTTTCTAAGCCAACTAAGGTGGTTCTTTTAGGTTAAAGTTTCTATCCATTTTGAGACACCTTAACCTATAAATAGATGTGTCCCTCTTTTATGTAATTACCTTTGAAATAAAATAATGTTATGTTACCAAACTTGAGTCATACTATTATTATTAGGTTACTTTAGACTAGAGCAACCCAAGTCACATTCTCTAACATCCTTACTCCAAGAGTTGTCCAACCTCTCTTAAAGAACTCCTAAACACACCATTCAACACTATAAAAGTCACCATGACCAAAACACTTAGCCTTGTCCCCATCATCAAATATCCACCTTCCATGATTTTTCTTTTAGTTTTGGTCCAACTTAGTTAGGAGATTGTCATCAATAAATTCGTAAAATCTTATAATTTTATCAATTAAGTTCTAATTTTAATTATAATAAATAAAGTTGCCAAAATATGTAAGAGACAAATTACATAATTTATATATATATATATATATATATATATATATATATATATATATATATATATATATATATTAATATAAAAACACACAAACCAACATTAACTTCATCAACTTATAAGTATGAATTAAAACTAGCATTTTTATTAAATTATAAACTTAAAATCTAACTAAATTTAATGACTTTCATATTTTATTCTTCCAATTTCTCTAGGGTATTTGTTATCATACAATAAGAGTCAATTGGATTAACTCCATTTGTAACATCCCAAATTTTCACACTTGATAATTAACATTACATTTACGTTAACATCCCGTAATCTCACCCTTTAAAATTTCCTAGTTGATATAAGTCTATACATGTAAAAAGGTTCTAATTATAGTTCTTCTATTCCTCCCTTTCCTTGACACTATGTGAGGCGACATTTCTTCATTTGCTCCCGTATAACGAATTATACGATCATCGCACATACCCAAACACAAAAACACAAACAAGTAGGGTGAGCTAACATGCAACAACTCATTTATAAGACATGCATAACTACTTCGATACAAACATCATATAATAATTATGTCAGACACCCTCATACCATCGTACCACAATTCCTATTGAACACTCGTCCCATAATACCCAATAAACACCAAAATACCCAATAAACACCACTATACCCAATAAACACTCATTCCATAATACCCAATAAACACTCATCCCACAATACCCAATAAACACTCATTCCACAATACCCAATAAACACTCATTCCAATATACCCAATAGGAACTTATCCCAACGATATTCAATAGGCACTTATCCCAACGATATTCAATAGGCACTTATCCCAACGATATGTTGATGAGCGATACAACGGAAGGTTTTTCACTTGTGATGTCATTCTTAGTCCCCTCACTATGTCCAAAACCGGCACATAGACCAGGACATTCTGCCCTCCATACCATTCACAAGGTTAGTCCCCTCACTATGTCCTAAACCGGCACATAGACCAGGACATTCTGCCCTTCATACCATTCACAAGGTTAGTCCCCTCACTATGTCCTAAACCGGCACATAGACCAGGACCTCCTGCCCCTCTCACCACATAATTCATCATTCTCTACTTGAGACTGAATGATTATTAGAGTACCAGGATAACCTCCAACTTCATGACCCTCAACATCAACATATACGCACATACCATGTCATTACAGAATCTCTCCATGAAACTCATATCATACTCACATTCCTTAACTCATATTATACCATTACGAAATCTACCCATAATCCTCATACACATACCATGACATTACAGAATCTCTCCGCGAGACTCATACCATACTCACATTCCTCGACTCATATTATACCCTTACGACATTTCCCCGTAATACTCATACATGTTCAGATGCATAAATTCAAATCAAATAAACTTCAATCATTTCAGAAATCATACAAACTGAATATATTCCAACAAGATATATTACATGATAATTTAACAGTACATAATCTGTACACAAGATTTAAGTTAAAAACCTGTTGAGTAAACTTCCAGGAAAGAGAGGTGCGTCACAATGGACAACTTAAGTACCAAGTCTTTCCTTAGCCAAAGTGTTCCTCAACTAGTTTTTAACAAATTTCTTATTAACAGATTCAAAACAACAGCATATAATATTAACACCGAAATTCAATATAGATAGTTATATAGTAAGCATTAACAATATTCACACAGAATTTCAAGATATGAATAGTAATAAAACAATACTTAATCATATTATAAAAGCATAGAAAGGTTAGCTCCCCTACCTCTATTCCAGACTTAATCTCCTACTCCGAATTTGTTTCCCCCGAAACCCTTCAGAACCTCTACTCTTCTTGCAACTAAAAATTTCTCCCTAACTCTTTCTTCTCTATTTCTCAAGCTCTCACTTGATTCCTCTTTTCTTGGTGCAAAATACCCTTCCCTCCTATGGCTATTTATAGGTAAAAAAATTTACTATTCATTAATATTTTAATATTATTTATTATTTTAATATTATTTAAAAAAAATATTTTAATCATTTACTTATTAATTCTGATCCTAATTTCTTCCATGCTAAGAAATCCTAATTTCTTACATGCTAAGGAATCCTAATTTCTTTCATGATAAGAATTTATTTTTACTATTCACTATTCACTTTTACTATGTACTATTCACATTTTATTATACAATAAAAAAAATACTAAATAAATTACCAAAAATTTGAACCTCTCCTTCTAAAATTACTATAATTTTATATCCAAAATTTACATTTTTATATCCACTAAAATTATTATTACTAATAAAATGCTAAAATTTACTATTATGAATATTTTTTTTTATGGATCTTACATTCTCCCCAACACAAAAAAATTTTCGTCCTCGAAAATTCGAAAATTCGACATAAAAAATAAAGTTATGATTATTTCACCTTATCTTCTAGTTTCCTTGTAAACTCATTTACTCTACTTATTTTGTGCATACAATTTCTAGCATCTCAAATTGAAATGTACTCACGAAAAAAATTAAAATCATAAACCTTCAGAACACTCTTACTTGTCACTTCTAGCCTCGTCAAAACCACCATTAAACATACCCCACTAGTCTCAAAATAATCCATTAATGTTTTAAAAGAACTCATTACTCATAAACTATTAATCACAAAATTCCAGAAAACTTTTCATTCCTACTATAACCAGAAAGTGATTCTCCTTATAGATCCCTATTTAAGACTTCCATGACCCTCTAAAACTCTAAGAATCATTCTTTTTCCGTAACAACTTTCCATTATATTTTCTCAACACAGTTTCCACTCCTAGAAATCGTACGCCTCCAAAAGCCACTTATGTTTACCAAAATTTTATACTAGATTGCTCCACCTTACCCTATACTTCTATTTTCCGTAAAATTTCTAATTACTCTGATGATTACACGGAGTCCAAAACACTATTACTAAATAATTCATCCTTATGTTTTCTTTTCTATACCCATTTATCAAGAACTTGCCCAAAAGTAATACTTATATTGAGTATGCTTTATAACATCCATAGAAACCCTTCCACACTTAAGATCATGCATCATTTCCTCCACTCGTCCTTGATGAACTTATCTGATTCTCGGTAATATTGCCTTCACCCTTAACTACAACAGTCAACTCATAATTCTTGAAGACCATAAACTTCTAAAAACATATTTGAACATAACCAAACCATCCTTTTGATCATACCCTAGACTATAATGTCTATCCTTCACTTGCATTGGTCAGATATCCCTAAAATATTGATCCTCATCTTTTATTTAACCCACACTAAATGTTGAACCACTATTTTCTTTCCTTGATAAACACTTCTGAAATATTTAACAAAACTAGAATAATCAAGATTATTTCAAGATTATACTCTAAATTACTTCAACCTTCCTGTAATTATTTTCCTAGCAAACATTTCTAGCCTAATTTAAAACATTCTTCAAGAATTAACTTATAAACTCTAAATCTTAGGAATATAAACCTTGTCCTCAAAATACCTTCCCACATCCTAAGCTAATATGAATTCACAAACTTAATGTTGTCTCTAATCCAGTACCTAACAATTGTGTATCTCTGATAAGACTCAACAGATCACTCAATCAACAATGTTATAAATTCTGAAACCACTTATTTTAATCTCAATAAGGCCGAATTTAAAACTAACTAGATTCCTTATCAGTACTGCACCCACTCATTTAAATAAACCACTTATGCCACATAAGTTAAATGATCTAGAGAGATTATCAAGGCAATCAACCACAACCAACCTCAATTATAACGTGCTTCCCTAGATCAAAACCATATCCCCAGGATATTTAGTGTTAACCAAATCTCAAATTTTTATCTTATGCAAACTAAAAGTAAATATAAATAAGTTCACTCACACACATCATTGGTGGATCAAGGTGCGACATATAAATCTTTACCCATCCTTTACATCACCATTGAGGTTTGAGTACTACCATATAACTATACCTGATGAAAATTGCTCCAATCACAACCTACAACTTCTTAATTATTCCAAATTCCCTAATCACATTAGTATTGCAACTCTCTTTTTTATCTATTTCCAAACTCTTCTTCTTCCTTGTCTTGCCATGTTCATAATATTAATTCAACCTACACTGCCTCTACTAACTTTAATATTCCAAAATCAATAAGATTTTCAACCATAAATCATGACTCTTCAATCCTCTCATAAAAATACCAAAACTTTGCATAAGCTGAAAGCCAAAATTTTCGTACTTGGATTTTCTCTACCACTCATCATACCAAAATCACATACTCTCAAATTTTATCTCTAATACATTTACTGGAAAAATCTAACCATCTCTTTTTGATCATCCATTTAGCTTAGAATCCATTTAATACTTCATTCTTCTCTAAAGACCTCGTGTTCTCTTAACTTACAAATTTCTCCTCCTATTAAACTTTCTCTCAATCCTCTTTATGCCTTATACCATTTCTCTTCTACTCTTCTTCGTCTAATATTTGATTTATCCTTAATCTAGTTCAGTATTCCTATCCCTTTTTATTTTAAACTTTATCTTCAAATCTTCTACCATTTTCTTTCTTCAGATTCCAACCATCACTGATACATCAATCCATGTTACCAATCTCACACAATGCCACTCCGTTTCTCACCAACACTTCCCTATCTTCTGACTTCTAACATTACTGATATACTAAACCAAACTGATTTCTCAAACCTTGCTACATTCATGCTTATCCAAAGCTTCTCTTAATCTAGCCTTTGAACTTAACTTCTTTTTGTGAAACGTAAGATATCTAATCTCCTGATTTTGTCCTGCAAACATCTTAAAACATAACTTCTAAACACCAACATCTTCACTTATCCTTTGAAACTCAAATTCTAGTATTATATCTCCCTATGAAGGCTTTAACTAATTCTAATATCTTTCATAAACCTTGAGAATTAAGAAAGGAAAATCATCTCTCGTAAAAGTCATGAGTAGTTAGACACAATACTCTACTATCTAGACTTGGAGAAAATGGTAAGTATACCATTTAGACTCAATTCTTCATAGAGAAGACACGACAGACCCACGACACAAAGGTCATCCTAAGGACGAACTGCTCTGATACCATTAATGTAACATCCCAAATTCTCACATTAATGTAACATCCCAACTTTTCACATTAATGTAACATCCCAAATTTTCACACTTGATAATTAACATTACATTTACGTTAACATCCCGTAATCTCACCCTTTAAAATTTCCTAGTTGATATAAGTCTATACATGTAAAAAGGTTCTAATTAAAGTTCTTCTACTCCTCCCTTTCCTTGGCACTATGTGAGGCGACATTCCTTCATCTGCTCCCGTATAACGAATTATACGATCATTGCACATACCCAAACACAAAAACACAAACAAGTAGGGTGAGCTAACATGCAACAACTCATTTATAAGACATGCATAATTACTTCGATACAAACATCATATAATAATTATGTCAGACACCCTCATACCATCGTACCACAATTCCTATTGAACACTCGTCCCATAATACCCAATAAACACCAAAATACCCAATAAACACCACTATACCCAATAAACACTCATTCCACAATACCCAATAAACACTCATTCCAATATACCCAATAGGCACTTATCCCAACGATATTCAATAGGCACTTATCCCAACGATATTCAATAGGCACTTATCCCAACGATATGTTGATGAGCGATACAACGGAAGGTTTTTCACTTGTGATGTCATTCTTAGTCCCCTCACTATGTCCAAAACCGGCACATAGACCAGGACATTCTGCCCTCCATACCATTCACAAGGTTAGTCCCCTCACTATGTCCTAAACCGGCACATAGACCAGGACATTCTGCCCTTCATACCATTCACAAGGTTAGTCCCCTCACTATGTCCTAAACCGGCACATAGACCAGGACCTCCTGCCCCTCTCACCACATAATTCATCATTCTCTACTTGAGACTGAATGATTATTAGAGTACCAGGATAACCTCCAACTTCATGACCCTCAACATCAACATATACGCACATACCATGTCATTACAGAATCTCTCCATGAAACTCATACCATACTCACATTCCTTAACTCATATTATACCATTACGAAATCTACCCATAATCCTCATACACATACCATGACATTACAGAATCTCTCCGCGAGACTTATACCATACTCACATTCCTCGACTCATATTATACCCTTACGACATTTCCCCGTAATACTCATACATGTTCAGATGCATAAATTCAAATCAAATAAACTTCAATCATTTCAGAAATCATACAAACTGAATATATTCCAACAAGATATATTACATGATAATTTAACAGTACATAATCTGTACACAAGATTTAAGTTAAAAACCTGTCGAGTAAACTTCCAGGAAAGAGAGGTGCGTCACAATGGACAACTTAAGTACCAAGTCTTTCCTTAGCCAAAGTGTTCCTCAACTAGTTTTTAACAAATTTCTTATTAACAGATTCAAAACAACAGCATATAATATTAACACCGAAATTCAATATAGATAGTTATATAGTAAGCATTAACAATATTCACACAGAATTTCAAGATATGAATAGTAATAAAACAATACTTAATCATATTATAAAAGCATAGAAAGGTTAGCTCCCCTACCTCTATTCCAGACTTAATCTCCTACTCCGAATTTGTTTCCCCCGAAACCCTTCAGAACCTCTACTCTTCTTGCAACTAAAAATTTCTCCCTAACTCTTTCTTCTCTATTTCTCAAGCTCTCACTTGATTCCTCTTTTCTTGGTGCAAAATACCCTTCCCTCCTATGGCTATTTATAGGTAAAAAAATTTACTATTCATTAATATTTTAATATTATTTATTATTTTAATATTATTTAAAAAAAATATTTTAATCATTTACTTATTAATTCTGATCCTAATTTCTTCCATGCTAAGAAATCCTAATTTCTTACATGCTAAGGAATCCTAATTTCTTTCATGATAAGAATTTATTTTTACTATTCACTATTCACTTTTACTATGTACTATTCACATTTTATTATACAATAAAAAAAATACTAAATAAATTACCAAAAATTTGAACCTCTCCTTCTAAAATTACTATAATTTTATATCCAAAATTTACATTTTTATATCCACTAAAATTATTATTACTAATAAAATGTTAAAATTTACTATTATAAATATTTTTTTTATGGATCTTACACCATTTGTATGTTTACAGTAATAAGCACATGTACATACTTTACTAAATATTGTTTACATCAAGAAGTGATAGTATGCAAATTTTAAACAAAAATAAAATTATTGACGTATATGATTCGACAAAATAACTAATTAACCATCAAAATTATTAAACATTTTTAATAACATTTTTTTTTAAAAAAAAAAACTTAAGTATCAAATTTACATAATTCAAACAGTAAATAACTATAATAATAAATAAAAACATTATAAATTTTTTTTGGATTATTCATTCATTCATCTTAAATTCACCTAACCCACAAATTAAGTTTGACAGATTCATTTATTCCATATTTGGAAAACGTTATATATTATTTTTAACACAACCTGAGTTTTGAAGCCATAATAAATGAAGTTAAACTCACATGTGTGAACTCATTCTAACACTCCCGAGGCTTTCAGAATATGAAACCTAGAAAAGTGCGCAAATTTGGACTCATCGGTCTCTCGTAACTATAAGAGCATGCACTCCTCTCTAAATACGTATATGAAGGGATGGATTTTAGTAGATTTAAGATTAAAGTATTTAAAAATTTATATATAATATAATGAATAAAATAGATGAAAAATGTTTTAATAAATAAAAACAAAAAAATATTATTTTTCTCTTAATTATAAAATTAATTTAATATAAAATATAATTATTAATAATATTATTATTATAAATATATTGTTATTATACTGTCTAAACATTGTTTTGTTTTAACTTGCAAATATGAAGGCCCAATCCTTCCTCATTGAAAACAACATTCCTGTTTGAACCGACAGCCACCACCTAATCCGTGTTTACATTCTAGAAGTAAACAAAAGGCTACGTTTTGGTTCCAGCGTCACAGCGCTGATTTCATCAATAACTATTTACAAAATATTACAGAAATTAAAAAATAATTGTGTTTCAGACTTTCCTTGCTCATATGCCAAGAAAGTGAAGGGAAGTTGTTCTTTTATAATTTTATATTAACATTTTTACTTATAAAATAAACCAATAATCTATTAAAAATTATTTAATTAAAAAGAAATAAAACATAGTAATGTATATTTATTCTTTTGTTATAATATAATAACTAAGAAAAAGTTCTATATTATTTTTTATTTAAATTTATTTGAATTGATATATATAGATATATATAATTTTAATAATAAATATAAATAATACTAATTTTTATTTTCATCTATTAAAATATTTTTTAATTAAATCTATTGTATCATTTATTAATAAACAAAAGAGAGTGAAATAAAGAGGGAGTGACATAATTGTATGTCAAAATAAATGAGAGTGAAATAAATTGTATATCAAAATAAATGTTAATAGAGACAAATAAAAAGTTTATAACAACAAAAAAAAATTTGTAAATATGTAAACAAAATACTTGAGTGAAGCTTAAGTTTTTGTTGTACTTGAGTAGCAAAAACGTGACGTTTGACCAATGCAAGAAGAACAACGTGTGTACATAGAAAAATCTACTCTGCTTAAAAAAAAAAAAAGAGTCTACTTTTTATATTAAGGTTTCAAAGAGTCCAAAAGGAGTGTTTGTTCTCCACCACAAACTGAAAAATGGATAAGCAAGTGAGGCTATTCCTTCTTCATTTGATATCCCTCTTGACCGTGTTCACACAAGGAGCTGCATCTTCCAGATGCCCCATGGATCTCTCCTACGTTGGTTCCATTCCCTGGAACACGTCAATATGCAGAGGCCATATTGACAAGGATCGCTGTTGCGACACGCTAAGGAGTGTCTTTGCCATTGGCCTCGCTGAGTTCCTCAAAGATACTCAAAGATTTTACCTTCCTAATGCAAACACTTCCTCCGCTTGCTTACATGACTTCGCACGCAGGCTTTCAGCCTTGTCCATCAGCCAAAACATGGTCTCTCTTTGCTTCCCCGACCCATCACGCTTTGTTTTCAACTCTTCGGCTTGTGGGGGTATCAGAAACACGGAAGATTGGAACATTTCGGTGGACCGGAATACCCCTTTGTACTCAACTTGCAATGGGGACCTCAAAGACAAAACTCGCTGCAGAGTTTGCTCTGATGCTGCTCACACACTCACAGAGAAGCTCACAGCTATTCACCCTAATGCTGACGCCACAAGGTGTTTTTACTACATTGCGCTGTACGCTGCAGCTCTTGTTAACCCGTTTGGTACAACCGATATAAGCACCACTTCTTGCATACTTTGCCTGGAGCATGATGTGGTGGTACACCGGTCAAGTCATGGAGTAGAACTGTGGAAGCTGGGTTTTGCGTTGTTGGGTGTTGTTATTGGTGTTGTTCTTGCTTTTGTGATGATTTTTGTGTACAGGAAGTGGGATAAGAGAAAGAGGCAGAGTGTTTATCACAGGGAGATTGAGAACAAGGTCAGGGCATGTGTTTTGCCTAATGTTGGGGCAAAATGGTTTCGTGTAGACGAGCTTGAGCGTGCAACTGAGAGATTTTCGCGGAAGAATGTGGTTGGTCAAGGTGGTGATGGAGTTGTGTATAAAGGTACTCTTTCTGATGGTGCCGTGGTTGCTGTTAAGGAGATTTATTATTTGGAGGGTAAAGGGGATGAACAGTTCTGCTATGAAGTGGAGATCATAAGCAAAATAAAGCACAGGAATCTTCTTGCTCTTCGGGGCTGGTGCATTTCAAGTGGTGATTTGGAAGGTAAGAGAAGGTTTTTGATTTACGATTTTATGCATAATGGAAGCCTCAGCGACCAAATGTGTTCTGATGGTGCTAATAGGCTTACATGGCCACAAAGGAAGAAGATAATCCTTGATGTGGCTAAGGGGCTTGCTTATTTGCATTATGAAATCAAACCCCCAATTTATCATCGTGACATAAAGCCTACCAACATACTTTTGGACTCCAAAATGAATGCTAAATTGGCAGATTTTGGGTTGGCCAAGCAAGGCTCTGAGGATGAGTCTCATCTCACCACAAGGGTTGCTGGCACATATGGTTATGTAGCACCAGAGTATGCTCTCTATGGGCAACTAACTGATAAAAGTGATGTCTATAGTTTCGGTATTGTTATTCTTGAAATCATGAGTGGAAGGAAGGTGTTTGATGTTTTGGATTCATCTGCTGGTTTAATTACAGATTGGGTATGGACAATGACAGAATCTGGAAAGATGGAGGAAGTTTTTGATCAGTCAATAAGAGAAGGGCAAGAAAAAATTATGGAAAGGTTTGTTCTTGTTGGAATGCTATGTTCTCACTTGGCAGTGGCATTAAGGCCTACTATTGTTGAGGCCCTTAAGATGTTAGAAGGAGTCATTGACATTCCCCAATTACCTGAGAGGCCAATGCCACTGGGTCATGAGTCCTTCCAATCTTCTTTGTTGAATGGTTTACAGAGTAGTGGTTGAACATGTAAGGCACTTGTTTATCTTATTTGAGTATGAGCAAAATGTAAATACAGGTCTGTTTCCTTTAGAATTAGGTAGCACTTTTACTAGTAAAGTTCAAAGAAAAAATCATATTGTAAAATGTTTGTGTATTCAAGAGTAAGAAAATTAGTTATTATGATTAAATGTATTTTAGGTTACTCAAACCTTGCTTTTGTATAGTCTTCCAAATTTAGTTCTCAGAATTTCCCAGTGGAATGTGTGCATTTTTATCTGTCATAATTTGGTACTTTAGGAGCACTGAAAGACGAGTAGGCTTCTTCAAATTTTCCATTTGATGATAATTACGTGAGTATATATATATATATATATATATATATATATATATATATATATATATATATATATATATATATATATATCTGTGTCAGAATTTAGTACTTAGGAGCACTAAAAAAGCCTTTAATTTCTTAATTTGATTGTATGTTATCTGTCATAATATGTAAGTGTTGGTTTTTCATGATAATCGAAGCTTCCTAGTTGTAGCATGTCCAAATCAGTAAAACAAAACATCAAACATTTTATTTTAGCAGTCAATTGGAACCAGAAATGTGTAACTTTTCACCTTATCATGATTTAGCATTCTGGAATTGATGATTAGTTTAGTATTTTTATTCTGTACACTAGTTTTTTTCATTCCTATGAATTAGAATGCTGTCGAAATTCGAAGATTTTATATGAAATACAAAATTTCCCTATGAAATTAAATTACTCTATATGTGAATTTCCTTGAGATCTACTACACCATTAAGCACTTCCCACGTAGATTATTTGATACTAATTTGCTCTTAATTCTTTTTTATCAGTTACATATTGTAATTTAACATCATAAAATATTGATAAAAAGGATATAAAACATTTAATAGCATTTTATGTTTTTTATTCACATTTCTGATCGATATTACTTCTCAAACCTATGTCAAACACAAGAAAATGATGAGAAATTATCTGAGTTGTGTCTGTATGATTCATGTGTCAAAGGTATTTAATGCGTTAAGAAAATACATTTTTGACGTCTTTTTTCTGCAAAACGCGTCTTTGCGCCAAAGCCAACCAAAGTTGACGGGTAAAACCTGAATAATTGATAGTAATATCTTTAAAATATAATATTTGATTATTTTACGTAACATTTGTTTATATATATATATATATATATATATATATCCCAGAAAGTTTATAAATATGTGTCAACAAAAGGAAGTATAATCATCTGATATTTACTTTATTTTCATATATCTATTTATTTTCTCTTACTATTTTTATTACAAACTAAACAAGAAGAAGATTAATATCACCTCCAACCTAATATTTTAAAAAATATGAGTTATATATATATATATATATTTTTTTTTCTTTTTTCAATTTTTCATATTTATGAGTGAGATGAGACAGAAACTTATATTTGCCTTTTTAGTAAATCTTATATTTGAAATAGACTTTTGACCTAAGCGAAATATAAGTGAAAAAATCATAAATAAAAAGATTAAGTCTGTCATGGGAAAGAAAAATATCTACTAACTTTGATAAGTACTAACATAAGGATCTCCACACCTACCAACTTTGATCATTTTTCTTTTGAATTTTAAGAAACTCGAATTTGTAATATCAAGTGATAAGTTTCATATTAACTAATTTGAAGAAAAAATTATTAGCTATTATACTTTTAACATGATCTCATATTGACGTTACATCCTTGGATTATTTTGTAGTTTTTCAAATACCAATATATTATCTATGACGAGGTCCACAACAAAAATTAAAATTATCCTAAAAAAAATAATAACCATTTAAATGTATCACTTTATACTGCATTGGTGCGCCTGTTTTTGTGTTTAACCAAAAGCCACAAAAAATACACTTCTTTTAATATAGATAATAGGAAAAGAAAAGAAAAGAAAAAAAAAAAACTTTTCCAATAAACGACTATAAGAACCATACATGTTCGATGTCATCTTCTACACAACGTCTTTCGGCTTGCTTGGTTGACCCGTAAAACATAGATACGCATGGAAAAATTTCTACTAAATACTTCCTGAAAAAAATTATCACTTCATAATGGTAAGAAATACGTTATGCATAAATATAAAACTGTTACAATTATTTTTTAATAATTTATCCCCATTAATTGAATACAAATTGAATAAAATAAATAATGAGATCAACTTGAAAAAATAATTGAACTATTATTAAATGTTAAACCAAATTAACTAAAATTAATAAATAAGACTAAAAATACAATCAAGTTATGATAAATAAATTGTTACCAATAAGGAGTATTGATAAATCTTGAAGAAATTTGTTTTGATGATGCTACAAGAAGTTTTAGTTGAAGAAGATATTAGAATTAGTTAAAAACAATTTGTAGAAATTAAATGTAGTAGGAAATTCTTGTAAACCTTGTAAACTTGCATTTTTAACTGCAATAATCGATTATGGAATGACAATAATCGATTATCACAGAGTCATACAGGAATAATCGATTATCACATCATATAATCGATTATCACATTTTGAAAACCCTGTAACGGACTTGAATAATCGATTATCACTTACAATAATCGATTATTCGTGGCAGTTGAAACTTAATCTTAGATATTCAGAGCAGCTGGCTATATAGTGGTTTTTCTGCGAAGATTAAACAAAGAAAAAGATAGTTGAACAAAAAGCTTTTGAGAATACAGTGTGATCTGAGGAAGTTCCAAAAGCTAGTTCATTGCATTGCCTGGTCTTGTGAAAAGGAGAAGCTCGCACTTTGTGGGTCAAAGGTCGGAGCGGTTCTCTTCAAGTTGGCAAAGTTGCTGTTCTTCCGGTTCGTTCGTTCGAAGGAAGGTTTTTTTTTTTTTCTGTTTCATTTACTCTATTGTAAACTTGTGAAACTAATTTTAGTGAAAACGTTAATCACTTTTTATAGTGATTAACAACTGGACGTAGATTCTTTTGAATCGAACCAGGATAAAAATTGCTTGTGTGATTTTTTCTATTCTCTATACTGATTACTGTTTTATGCACATCAACTGTTTGGAAATTTGTCTCTAAGAAAATTAAATTTCTAAAAAGGACCATCTTATTAAGAGTTTGACCGAACACGCCTTCTGCTTTATAAGTTATTCCGCTGCGCAACTCTATAACGGTACCGATTGTTCCAACAATTGGTATCAGAGCTTGCTTTGATATTTTTTCAAATTTTTCGAAAATGGCCAGTCATCAAACTCAAGTATATGCCGAGGGTGCTTCCATCAACAGACCACCACTCTTTACTGGTGATAACTATGCATTCTGGAAAGTCAAAATGGAAATTTTTATGGGGTCTGTTGATAGAGGCATCTGGGAAGCTGTACTAAATGGTCCCTATATTCCAAAAAGAACTATTGATGGTGTAGAAGTAGAAAAACCATACTTCAACTGGACTCCAGAGGAAAATAGAAGAGCTCAATTTGATATTAAGGCTCGCAACATTATTTCATCTGCTGTTGTACTTGATGAGTTTTATAGAATTTCAGTTTGTAAGACAGCACAAGAAATGTGGGAGGTTCTCAGAGTCACACATGAAGGAACAGAGGATGTGAAACGTGCAAGGAAGAACACTCTCATTCAGGAGTATGAGATGTTCAGAATGCAACCTGGAGAAACAATTTCTGATGTCCAAAAGCGGTTCATTCACATAGTGAACCACTTGACAGGGTTGGGTAAGACTTTTGATACTGATGAATTGAATGTAAAAATTTTGAAATCATTGGACAGGTCTTGGCAACCAAAGGTGACTGCCATCTTTGAGTCTCAAAATCTTACTCAAATGTCGATGCCAATTTTGTTTGGGAAACTCCGTGAGCATGAACTTGAGTTGAGAAGATTGACGGCTGAAGAAGATCAAGGCAAAAGAAAGACACTAGCCTTCAAGTCCGAGATCTCCAAAGGAAAGAACTCTAAAAGGATTGAAGATGATGACTCCGATGATGATGAAGAAAACATGAGTCTTATGATTAAGAAGTTTGCAAAATTTATGAAAGCAAAGGGAAGAGACAAATACCGTGAAGAAAGGAAAGAAAATCATGGATCTTCTTCAAGCATAAAATGTTATGGATGTGGAGAAAGAGGTCATGTGAAGACTGACTGTCCTAAAAATAAGAAAAGTGAAGAAAAGAAAGAAAGAAAGTTTCCAAAGAAGAAGAAAGCTTACATAGCTTGGGAAGAGAATGCTTCTAGTTCTTCAAGCTCAAGCGATTCAGATAAAGAAGCAAATTTGTGCTTAATGGCAGACTTAGAAGATGCAGGAAGCCAAGTAAGTGATTCTAGCTTAGAGTCAAGTAATGAGTTTGACTTACAAAAGGAATTTCTTGATTTGTTAAATGAATCTGAAAAACTTGATGTTGCTCATAAAAAGCTAAAGAAAGAGCATAATGAATTGAAATTGAGGTATGAAAAAGTACTAGATGACGAAGTTGTTTTAAGAAACAAAGTTAGTAATTTGGAAACTACATTATCTGAATCTGATACTATTGTACAACCTATTGAATGTCTATCGTGTAAAAGTCATCTGTTTGATATTGACATTCTTGAGAATTTACTTGCAAAGACAACTAAGTCTAAGTCATATGCCAAAACAAACTTTGAGAAAAGCAATGCAAGAAGTGGAAACACGCATCTACACAAAAAATCTAAAGTGATAAGAACTCGTAGAGTTTGGGTAGAAAAAGGGACTTTTGTGAAAAATAAAGTGTATGAGGCTTGTTGTTTTTACTGCATGAAACTTGGTCACACCTCAAACAAATGCAGCATCAAACATTTTGGTGTTCCAAATGGCAAATATGCATGGGTTAAAACTGTAAAATGATGTATGTTTGCATAAACTAACCTCAAGGACCCATAATAAGATTGGGGACCTAAAGTCTTGCTCAAATTTGTTTTGTAGGAACCTACTAAGTCAAAGAAGTCACTATGGTATCTTGACAGTGGTTATTCAAGACACATGACCGGTGACAAGAAAAGGTTTATTTCTTTTGAGAAGAAGAAGCAAGGATTTGTGACCTATGGAGATAACAACAAAGGTAGAATCATTGGAACTGGAGACATTGGAGGAGGAAACACATTGACTATAAAGGACGTATTATGTGTTGAAGGTCTCAAACACAATCTCCTAAGCATAAGTCAATTATGTGACAAAGGTCTCAAGGTAACCTTTGAAAGTGATAGATGCACCGTATATTTTAAAGATTCTATTGAAATTGCTTTGCAAGGTGTTAGGCATAATAACATTTACTTGATTGATATTGAAAATGCATCTAGTCATAATATAACATGTTTAGTTGCTAAAGAGGAAAACCCTTGGCTATGGCATAAAAGAGCTGCACATATTCATATGCAACATTTGAATAAATTGATTTCAAAAAATCTTGTGATTGGTTTGCCAAATTTAAAATTTGAGAAAAACAAACTCTGCTCTGCATGTCAAAAGGGAAAGCAAACCAAATCCTCATTCTCATCTAAAACCATGATTTCAACATCAAAACCTTTAGAACTTCTGCATATGGACTTATTTGGTCCATCTAGAATTAAAAGTTTTGGTGGAAACTACTATGCTCTTGTGATTGTTGATGATTACACTAGATTTGCTTGGACATTCTTCTTAACCCTTAAAAGTGAAGCTTTTAAAGCATTCAAATCGTTTGCAAAACGTGTTCAAAATGAAAAGGAATTGAAAATCAAAACCTTGAGAAGTGATCACGGTGGTGAGTTTGAAAATGAATCTTTTGAAAAGTTTTGTGAAGAACATGGAATTGCTCATAATTTTTCTGCTCCAAGAACTCCCCAACAAAATGGTGTTGTTGAAAGGAAAAATAGGTCATTAGAAGAACTAGCTAGGACTCTTTTAAATGAATCTAATGTGCCAAAATACTTTTGGGCTGATGCAGTTAGTACTGCTTGTTACGTGTTGAACAGAATGTTAATTAGGCCTATTCTTAAGCTAACTCCCTATGAACTGTTTAACGGTAGAAAACCAAATGTATCTCATTTGAAAATCTTTGGATGTAAATGTTTTGTTTTGAATAATGGTAAAGATAATCTAGGCAAATTTGATGCTAAATCTGATGAGGCAATCTTCTTAGGATATTCTTTAACTAGCAAAGCAGATAGGGTGTTTAATAGAAGAACCTTGAAAATTGAAGAATCAATGCATGTTGTCTTTGATGAAATTGTGGACCTTGAGGTGAACCCTCTTGAGTCAAATAAACCAATTGCAGGTGATGAGGATTATTTGAGGGAAGCTCTTGAAGAGATGTATCTAAATGAAAACTATCTACCAGAAACTCAAAATGAACATCAAGTAGTTGATCCTAAAAGCTATCAACAACCAAGAGGACTTTCTCTGGACAACATCATCGGAGATATATTAAAAGGGGTAACTACTAGACACAATCTTAATAATTTCTGCTTAACAGTAGCTTTTGTGTCTCAGGTAGAACCTAAGAACATAAAGGAAGCTCTTCAAGATGATAAATGGTGTGTTGCTATGCAAGAAGAACTTAATCAATTTGAAAGGAATGATGTTTGGGAACTCATTCCTAGACAAGATGATTTTCAAATCATTGGAACAAAGTGGGTGTTTAGAAACAAGCTTGATGAAGATGGAAACATCACAAAGAACAAAGCCAGGTTAGTTGCAAAGGGCTACTGTCAAGAGGAAGGTATCGACTATGATGAAACTTACGCTCCAGTAGCCAGGTTAGAAGCTATGCCTCTTTGATGAAGTTTAAATTGTACCAAATGGATGTGAAAAGCGCATTTTTGAATGGTTTTATTAAAGAAGAGGTATATGTTAGTCAACCTCCTGGTTTTGAGGATTTTAAATATCCTAATCATGTTTATAAGTTGAAAAAGGCCTTGTATGGTCTTAAACAGGCACCTAGGTCTTGGTATGAAAGACTTACTACCTTCTTGATTGAAAATGATTTCTCTAGAGGAAAGGTTGATTCCACCCTGTTTATTAAGAAAGTAGGAAAACATATCTTGATTGTTCAAGTATACGTAGATGATATTATTTTTGGGTCTACAAATGATTCATTATGTGAGGGATTTGCACAAATAATGCAAGGTGAATTTGAGATGTCTATGATGGGTGAGCTTACCTTCTTCTTAGGGTTGCAAATAAAGCAAATAGATGGGGGGACGTTTGTCTCCCAAACTAAATATTGTAGAGAAGTGCTTAAGAAGTTTGGTATGGATACTTGTAAAGTAGCCAACACACCTATGGCAACGTCTTGCTATTTAGATAAGGATGAATCTGGTGAAGAGGTAAATGAAACCATGTTTAGAGGAATGATAAGATCCTTACTGTATCTAACTGCTAGTAGACCAGACATTATGCAAAGTGTATGTGTGTGTGCTAGGTACCAAGCTAATCCTAAAGAATCTCATCTAATTGTTGTCAAAAGGATTTTGAAATACCTTAAAGGAACCATTTCTTTTGGACTTTGGTATCCATCTGATGCTTCACTTAGTTTAATAGGTTATTCTGATGCAGACTATGGTGGCTGTAAAATTGATAGGAAAAGTACTAGTGGCACTTGTCATTTTCTGGGTTGTTCTTTAGTGTCTTGGCATTCAAAGAAACAAGCTTGTGTAGCTTTATCTACTACTAAAGCTGAATACATTGCTGCTGGAAATTGTTGTGCCCAAATCTTATGGATGAAACAGCAGCTGGAGGACTTTGATATTTTCCTTGATCACATTCCTCTGAAATGTGATAATACTAGTGCTATCAACCTAACTAAGAATCCCATCATGCACTCAAGAACTAAGCACATTGAAATTAGACATCACTTCTTGAGAGATCACATTCAAAAAGGAGATTGCCAAATTGAATACATTGACACGTTACATCAATTAGCTGATATCTTTACTAAAGCCCTACCTAAAGATAGATTCTATGAGCTTAGAAGAGAGTTAGGGGTATTAGACATGTCTTAGACTCCATATTTATGGTTCTTTGCAAATTTTCGTAAGATCAGCGTTAATAATTGATTATCATTAGGTCATAATCGATTATTACAAACCTGGGCAACATCCTCTACACTGAGATAATCGATTACCCCACCCAATAATCGATTATGAATCTTCAAATTCACCCCTGGAAAATCATGAGCAAATAATCGATTATCTTCATACATAATCGATTATCACACAATTTCTGGAAAGTGATCAACGAGCAGATAATCGATTATCACTTATGATAATCGATTATCACGCTAACAGTTTCAAAAATAAAGTCGTTGGAGCCTCCCATAACGGCTAAAAACAGCCATAAACGGCTAGTTTTTCCCTTCTTATTATAAATAGGCCCCTATAATCGATTATTAGACATCTCTTTGCACCCAGAAACTGCTGAAATCAAAATCTTGAGCTTTCAATCTCTCCAATTTTACTCACTTTCTCAAACTATCACTCCCTCAACTTTTCTCCATGGCAGATTCAAGGAGACATCGCCGCAGAGCTGTTGGAGCATCCTCTTCCTCTCAACCACGTCCGGCAACTATTGATGGATGGATTTCAGATCAAGGAAAACATGCCGACTATGTTACTTCCTGGCAAGAAAGAAGAATCATGGCGGTAAAGTATATTCGCCTTGATTTTTTCCGTTTCTATGGATTTCAATTTCCAGAGCTTTTTAATGATGAAGGACTCTCAAATCTGGTGGAGCAAAAAGGTTGCATTTATCCCGATCTCATCAGAGTGTTCTATTTCAACTTGAGATATCAAGATGGGATTATTTCCACTAAAGTCAAGGGTGTCCGCATAATTTTAGATGATGATGTGTGGACCAACGTTGCCCAACTACCCATCTGGGATGATGCTGTCAAAGTTCATCTCGGACTCCAAGATTTCGATCGATTATTGACTTTCCAATCCTTCCTACGTCACTCTGAACAACAGACTAATCGAAGGCAATTGCTTGTTGGAGGTTTCAAGGTTGAAGAAAGGATGATTCACTACTTACTTGTCTGGATCCTATGTCCTAGAGCAACCAATCATGCTCAATGCTCTGAATAGGATCTACTTCTTCTGTATGGGATCCTAAATCACATACACATCGATTGGCCTGCTCTCATTGCTGACACTATGGTAAAAGCTAAGAAATCCCATTCTTATCAATTTCCTTATGCTCTTCTTATTTCTAGAATCTTGGAGTACAAAGGTGTAAATGTTGAAGGAGAACTTGTCCAAGCCATTCAAGCTGTTGGCTCGGAAATTGGCGATACTACCTTTCGTCAGATGGGATTCATTACTAGAGGACGCATTCTCATTCACAAAGATGATGACCATCCTGATGCAGATGAAGATGATGATATCGATACTCATATGGCAGAACCAGTTAATGCTGCTGCTCCTTCTGATGCTGGTCCATCTACCATGCCCTCATCCTCCTCACTCTCCATGGAAGAACATTTTGCTAGATTATCTAAGCAATTAGAGGATATGAGTCTAGCACAAAGAACACACTTTGAGGAGATTTATGAGTGGCAACAATCTGTTGATGAGTACATGGTTGATCAATTTCTTGATCTTGATGTTCGCCTATCTAACATCGAGAATCATCTCAACATTCAACCTACAGAGAGATCTCCTAGTCCTGAGTTTTAGATATAGATTCTATGTTAGACTGTTTTGTTGTTTGCTTGCCATTTCATCTATGTTATAATTCTGTTTGTTATGTGTCTTCTTATAATGTAATCTTTATTTTTATAAATAAAATGATCTCTTGATTATATGCATCCTTTGTTTAATTGAGGGGGAGATCATATTTAGGGGGAGCCTTTAACATCCGATTTTTTTGCTTCTGATCAAAAAGGGGGAGAAGAATAATACAAGGGGAAGTATAAATTATTACAGGTATTGCTAACTTTGTTGTTGTCTGTTAGCTTGTATGTTTTGCAGGTAAGCCAAAATTGCTTTTAAAATTGAATTTTTGATCATCATCAAAAGGGGGGAGATTGTTACCAATAAGGAGTATTGGTAAATCTTGAAGAAATTTGTTTTGATGATGCTACAAGAAGTTTTAGTTGAAGAAGATATTAGAATTAGTTAAAAGCAATTTGTAGAAATTAAATGTAGTAGGAAATTCTTGTAAACCTTGTAAACTTGCATTTTTAACTGCAATAATCGATTATGGAATGACAATAATCGATTATCACAGAGTCATATAGGAATAATCGATTATCACATCATATAATCGATTATCACATTTTGAAAACCCTGTAACGGACTTGAATAATCGATTATTCGTGGCAGTTGAAACTTAACCTTAGATATTCAGAGCAGCTGGTTATATAGTGGTTTTTCTGCGAAGATTAAACAAAGAAAAAGATAGTTGAACAAAAAGCTTTTGAGAATACAGTGTGATCTGAGGAAGTTCCAAAAGCTAGTTCATTGCATTGCCTGGTCTTGTGAAAAGGAGAAGCTCGCACTTTGTGGGTCAAAGGTCGGAGCGGTTCTCCTCAAATTGGCAAAGTTGTTGTTCTTCCGGTTCGTTCGTTCGAAGGAAGGTTTTATTTTTTTTTTTCTGTTTCATTTACTCTATTATAAACTTGTGAAACTAATTTTAGTGAAAACGTTAATCACTTTTTATAGTGATTAACAACTGGACGTAGATTCTTTTGAATCGAACCAGGATAAAAATTGCTTATGTGATTTTTTCTATTCTCTATACTGATTACTGTTTTATGCACATCAACTGTTTGGAAATTTGTCTCTAAGAAAATTAAATTTCTAAAAAGGACCATCTTATTAAGAGTTTGACCAAAAGCTTTATAAGTTATTCCGCTGCGCAACTCTATAACGGTACCGATTGTTCCAACATAAATCCTTTTTTTCATATTTTTCATTTAAAACTACTAATAAAAATGTTTTCTTTTTTCTATAAACATTTCTAAGAGAGAAAATAAAAATATATTTGCACAAATTAGTCCATAAGATACTCATAAAAATAATAAAAATGGCCTAATTAAAATTTTCGGAAACTAAAATCAACTTATGTTAAAGTTAAAAAAAAATAAGAGTTTAATTTTTTTAAAATTAATTTTAACTTGGAAATATTTTTTTTTTATAGAAAAAGTTTTTCTAATCATATCCTCATAAGGGAAAGGAAAAGGAAATAAATTTCTAAACTCTTTTTATTAAATTTTACTTAATTTTAACCAATTAAAAATGTTTATTATATCCTGTGTGTTGCTGGTACTATATTATAATACAAAGACTCGAATACACAAAAAAGAAAGCAAAAAAGAAGTGTTCTTTAAGCAAGATGATCCTTACCTTCATGTTGCTCTTCACCATTCTCATAGCTGCTGCTGCTGCATCTTCTTCATGTCCGATGGATCTCACCTATGTTCAAACCATTCCCTGGAACACTTCAATCTGCAAAGACCCTGTTAACAAAAATCTCTGTTGCAAAGCCCTTTCTAGCATCTTCGGCATAGGCCTTGCTGAACATCTCAAAGAAACATCCATGTTTTACCTTCCTGATGTAAACACTTCCTCCGCTTGCTTATCTGATTTCAAACACCACCTTGCAGCCATCTCAGTAAAACCAAACATAGTCTCTTTTTGCTTCCCTCACCCAACCCAGTTTGTCACTAACTCTTCAGCTTGTGCAGGGATTACAACTCTACAAGATTGGAACCAAAAGGTCACCATGGATAGCCCAGTGAAAACATCGTGCAAAGGGGACCTTAAAGACCAAACTCTCTGTAGTAATTGCATTCAAGTTGCTACAGAATTGGTTTCCAATCTGACACGTATTGACCCAAATGCTAATGCCAAATGTTTTTACTACACAGTTTTATATGTTGCAGCTGTGGCTAATCCGTTTGGGACGACAGATCTAAGCACTACTGGATGCATACTTGGCCTGACACAACCATCTAATGCAGTAACAAGAGGGTTAGCAAACAAAAGAAGAAAAAAGATCAAGCTTGTTATTATGTTGTTGGGTGGTGTTGGTGTTGTGTTTGCTTTGGCTCTTGCTCTGATGGTCGTGTACAGGAAGTGGGATAAGAGAAGGAAGAAAAATGTTCAGTGCAGGGAAGTTGAAAACGAGGTTAGTGCTGGTGTTTTGCCTCGTACAGGTGCTAAATGGTTTCACATATCAGAGCTGGAACGTGGCACGAGTAAATTTTCAGAGAGTAATGTGATTGGGAAAGGTGGTCATGGGGTTGTGTACAAAGGGACTCTTTCAGATGGAACTTTGGTTGCCGTTAAGGAAATTTTTGGTTGGGGATGAAGAGTTCTTCTATGAAGTGGAGATCATAAGCAAAATAAAGCACAGGAATCTTCTTCCTCTTCGGGGATGTTGTGTTACAAGTGATAATTTGAAAGGTAAGAGGAGGTTTTTGATTTATGAGTTTATGCCTAATGGAAGCCTGAGTGATCATTTGTGTTCTTATGGTGCTAATAGGCTAACATGGCCACAAAGGAAGAACATAATCCTTGATGTGGCTAAGGGGCTTGCTTATTTGCACTATGAAATCAAACCCCCAATTTATCATCGTGACATAAAAGCTACCAATATACTTTTGGATTCCAAAATGCATGCTATATTGGCAGATTTTGGGTTGGCCAAGCAGGGTAATGATGGCAAATCTCATCTAACTACAGGGGTTGCTGGCACATATGGTTATGTAGCACCAGAATATGCACTGTATGGGCAACTAAGTGAGAAAGTGATGTGTACAGTTTCGGTATAGTGATTCTAGAAATCATGAGTGAAAGAAAAGTGGTTGATACTTTGAATTCATCCACGGATTCAGTTACAGATTGGGTATGGGCACTTGCAGAAACTGGAAAGATGGAGGAAATTTTTGAGGAGTCAATAAGAGAAGGGTCAGTGAAAACTATGGAAAGGTTTGTTTATGTTGGAATGCTATGTTCTCATTTGGTAGTGGCGTTTAGACCTACTATTGTTGAGGCCCTTAAGATGTTAGAAGGTGACATTGACATTCCTGAATTACCTGAGAGGCCAGTGCCACTTGGCCATGCGTCCTTTCAATCTTCTGTGTTGCATGGTTTGCAGAGAAGTGGTTGAAGATCAAAGCCACTTGTTTCATATTAATCAACCCTACAAGTAAACAATTCTTTTAAACTCTACTCTACTTTGTGGACGCAATGAACATTTTCTAGACCGTAGGACTTCCTCGTCTTAACCGTTCCATATCCCTGGAATTGGTTCCATATACCCTCCCCTCTTCTTCTTTATTTTTAAACCCTCCTCCTCTTCTTTATCTTTAACTCCTTCCCCTCTTCTTTATCTTCAACCCATTTCCAAAACTAGAACCACCAACTAACCATAACGGGTACCAAATAAGTGACTACGGAATTGATGGCGAGGGGTAATGTTGAGAATATGATAGATTCATTAATGTCAAAAGGACAATATTTTTGGTTTCCTTTCCCTTTTTAGGTTTTACTGTTTTAGTTTAAAGAGTTCTATAAATAGAGCTCCTCTTTTTGTTTTTCAGTGTAAGAAACAAAATACATTAATGAGAATACACTTTACAAAAAGGAGAAAATGTTGCGTTTTACTTACCTTTCTTGTTGCCCTCTTCATTTTTGTCTTCTTCACCATTGTCATCCGCTGTCTCTAAGGTTGTCGGACTGCCTTGCCATGGCCCTTTCTCCATCGCCTGGAAGAACCTTCTCGACGCTTTGTTCTCTCTCTTCTCACACGCGGGTGTTTCTGTCACGTCTACTGCTTTTTATTTCATCAGTGATCTTTATCTCTCTTTCGGGCCATGATGCGTTGGGCCATTCTTTTAAGTGCAGAGTACTGGGCCCGATCTTAATATGGTATCAGAGCAGGTCTAATACCTGCTCTGCTTCCGCTGCCTCTGCTGCAAATCTTGGTATCTTCTTGGGCTATTTCTTGTGTTCTTTTTCCTCATGGATCAGGGGGATCAATCATCCAGCCCTTACTATCTACACCCAGGTGAATCTTCCAACCCATCCAGCCCTTACTATCTACACCCAGGTGAGAACCCGGGTCTCACACTCATTAGACAAATTTTGAACGAGAACAACTATTCCTCTTGGAGTAGAAGCATGAGGAGAGCTTTGCTTTCCAAGAATAAGATAAAATTCATTGATGGATCTATAAAGAAACCCCAGAAAAGTGACACATTGTTTGATGCATGGGAGAGATGCAATATGATGATTTTATCTTGGATAACAAAGACTCTTTCCCCACAAATTGCTGAAAGTGTTATATATGTTGAAGAAGCCAAAGAATTATGGGATGAGCTGAAAGAAAGATTTTCCAAGGGTGATTATTTCAAGATTTCTGATTTACTTCAAGACATACATTCTATTAAACAAGGAGAAAGGGGACTGAGTCAGTTCTTTACAGACTTAAAGATCCTATGGGAAGAGTTGGAATTCCTAAGACCCATACCTACCTGCACGTGTAAAGTTCCATGCAGCTGTGATCTCTCAAGAATCTCCTTGAAGTATAGAGAAATGGAACATGTGATATGTTTCTTAAAAGGACTAAATGAATCCTACAACACTGTTAGAACACAGATTCTTTTAATGGATCCTCTTCCAAATATCAATCGGGTTTTCTCTCTTATTATGCAACAAGAGAGACAAGAGAAACATGGCTCTACAGATATCAAAGTTATGGCCAATGTTGTTGACAGAAACAGTCAATGGAAAGGCCAAGGACGGGGTTCTGGATTTTGTGGTCAAGGAAGAGGAAGAGGTAGAAATCCTAACTATGGTAAACAATGCTCATATTGCAACAAGATGAACCACACTATAGATGAGTGCTATTCTAAGCACGGGTACCCACCTTGGTATAAGAAAGGAGACATCAACTAAGATAAAAGGAATGACTGGAGTTCTGCCAATGCATGCCAGAACAACACTGAACCTGAAGGGATTCAGAACACACAGCTTACAAATAACAGTAATGTTTTTAATTCTTTCACTACTGAACAGATGCAAGAGCTTCTCCGGATAATAGACAAAGTTGATGAGCCCACTCACAATGTCAATCAAGTTCAAAGGGATGAAACTGAGAATAAACAAGGTAATCTTTCCTAGATAATAGACACTGGTGCCACAGATCATGTGACACATGATAAAACAAACTTTGTTACTTTCTATGAAATTAAACCTATCTCTATCAGATTACCAAATAATACTGCACTTACTGCTAAGCATGCAGGAACTGTGCAATTTTCCAAAAACTGTCATTTTCAATGTCTTGTATATTCCTGAGTTTTGTTTCAATTTAATTTCTGTTCCAAGTCTCATTAAGGACTTGAATTGCAGTCTGACCTTTTCTTCTAAGACTTGTCAGATAAAGGAGAACCATACATTGAAGATGATTGGATGTGCTAATTCTTGGAAAGGACTCTATTATCTGCAAGTTTTCCCTAAACCCGATCAAAGATACATTTCAAAGACTGCTTTTTCTTTTAAGAATGTTGATGTAAACCTGTGGCAATATAGATTAGGCCATCCACGGGACATAGTTATAAAACAAATATGCGAAAAGTTTCCCTATGTAAAAATAGGTACTAACACTGTTTGTGACACCTGCCATTATGCTAAACAACGAAAATTGCCATTTTAAAGAAGTGTTTCTACTACTACTGAATCCTTTGAAATTGTGCATTGTGTGGATTTCTATAATTTGCATGGAATCAATCATCAAAGGAGTTGTGTTGAGACTCCTGAGCAGAATTATGTTGTTGAAAGAAAGCATCAACACCAACTAAATGTGACTCGTCGCCTTCTTTTTCAAGCTAACATCCCTAATGCTTACTGGTCTTATGCTGTTGGGCATGTTGTTTATCTAGTAAATAGGTTGCCTACTCCCATTCTCAATAACAAAACTCCCCATGACCTCCTCTATAACTTGCCAGCCACCTATTTAATCCTCAAAACCTTTGGATGTTTGTGTTTTGCCTTGACTCTTGAACATAATAGAAGTAAGCTTGACCCAAGAGCTAGAAAAGGAATTTTTCTAGGATACAAAAGTGGTGTGAAAGGTTACATTGTGCTTGACATAAATACCAAGGAACTCCTTATAAGCAGAAATGTTGTCTTCCATGAAGACATTTTTCCTTACAAAAACCTGCAAGGCAACAACGAAGATTATGATGGTGAGGAGGACAAAGCTGATTCCCTCAATGATCTTCTAAGAGATCATTATCCCACTAATGATGACATACATGCTGAATTGGATGTTACTGACCAAGAAGAGGTACAACAACCCTCTAATGATGGAGGAAACAGTGACAATGCAAGAGACAGTCAAGAGATTCAAGGACACAGAAGATCTGATAGACCCAAAAAGACTCCTGAATACCTAAAAGATTATGTTTATCAGGTCAATCAATCCCTATCTATAAAGAACGGTTTTAAAACCCCACACCCGATTTCTAATCTGTTGTGTTGTGATAACTTTTCAGAAAAACATTTAAGGTACACCATGACTGTCACTGGAAATAAAGAACTCAGATCTTACAATGAGGCAAAAGGCATGAATGAATGGGTAGAGGCCATGTAGAGAGAGATCAAAGCTCTGCAAGACAATGACACATGGGTTTTATCTCCACTTCCTCCAGGAAAAACTGCTATAGGATGTAAGTGGGTGTATAAAACAAAATACAAAGCTGATGGTAGCATTGAAAGGTTCAAAGCCCGTTTGGTGGCGAAAGGTTACACACAGCAGGAGGAAATATATTATCTTGACACATTTTCCCCTGTGGCTAAACTAACCACGGTTAGGTTGCTCATTGCTCTAGCTACTTCAAACAATTGGTTCCTACACCAACTAGATGTTGATAATGCTTTCCTACACGGAGATCTTAATGAAGAGGTGTACATGGAACCACCCCCAAGTCTGAATATCCACAATAAAGGGCAGGTTTGCAGGTTAACCAAATCCTTATATGGCTTGAAACAAGCCAGTAGGCAGTGGTTTGAAAAACTATCTTCTTTTCCAATATCTGCCAATTATATTCAATCTAAGTCTGATCACTCCTTGTTCACTAGAAAAACACCTACAAGTTTCACTGCTCTACTTGTATACGTGGATGATATTGTGTTAACAGGAAACTCTATGATGGAAATCAATTGCATAAAAGAACTCCTACACAAGAGGTTTCAAATAAAGAATCTTGGAGAACTCAAATACTTCCTAGGATTGGAAGTGGCCAGATCAAAAAGGGGTATCCATCTATGTCAAAGGAAATATGCTTTGGACATACTGGAGGAGACAGGAATGTTGGGATGTAAACCTTCTTCTACTCCTTTCCTAAGCGACACAACCTCATTGTACAAATTGGACAACTACCTGGATGATCCAAGCCCTTACAGAAGGCTAATAGGGAAGTTGCTCTATCTTACAAATACAAGACCCGATTTATGCTTTTCAGTTAATTTACTTAGTCAGTTCATGCAATCACCTACTGACTATCATTATTGTGCCATTCAGCACATTTTAGGTATATTAAATCCAAGCCCTCTGAAGGGTTATTTTTCGCTGCTGACTCTCCTATGCAACTAAAAGCCTTTAGTGACTCTGACTGGACGACATGTCCCAACACCAGAAGATCCATAATAGGGTTCTGTATCTTTCTCAGGTCCTCTCTCATTTCCTGGAAATCTAAAAAGCAGAGAACTATTTCCAGATCCTCCACTGAAGCTGAGTATATAGCTCTTGTTGCCACTGTATGTGAAATACAATGGCTCTACTATCTCCTACAAGACCTTCAAATAGAAGAGTCAGGGATCCCTGCCTTGTATTGCGACAACAAGTCTGCACAGCACATAGCCCATAACCAGAGCTTTCATGAACGGACCAAGCATATTGAGCTTGACTGTCATGTTGTTCGTGAGAAAGTTCAGGAACATCTTCTAAATCTCCTTCCCGTGCGATCCGACGAACAGCTTGCCTACATCTTCACTAAATTCCCACATCGCGTCAGATTCAAGTCGATTGTACCCAAGCTTGGACTGATGAGTATACACCGTCCAACTTGAGGGGAGGATGTTGAGAATCTGATAGATTCATTACTGTCAAAAGGACAGTATTTTTGGTTTCCTTTTCCTTTTTAGGTTTTACTGTTTTATTTTACAAAGCTCTATAAATAGAGCTCCTCTTTTTGTTTTTCAGTGTAAGAAACAAAATACATTAATGAGAATACAATTTACAGAAAGGAGAAAAGGTTGTGTTTTACTTACCTTTCTTGTTGCCCTCTCCATTTTCGTCTTCTTCACCATTGTCATCCGCCGCCTCTAAGGTCGCCGGACTGCCTTGCCGTGGCCCTTTCTCCATCGCCTGGAAGAACCTTCTTGACGCTCCGTTCTCTCTCTTCTCACACGCGGGTGTTTCTGCCACGTCTGCTGCTTTTCATTTCACCAGTGATCTTTATCTCTCTTTCGGGCCATGATGTGTTGGGCCATTCTTTTAAGTGCACAGTACTAAGCCCGATCTTAATAGGTAAGTTCAGGAAAAACACACTTCATTCACACAAATCCCCTCATATCAGAGAGGGTGAATAATGCTCTATATCTTGCAAATTTATTCTCACACTCACTCCCAAATCAGTGCATTTGAACATGAAAGAAACCTAAAATCGATCGCTCCAAATCAGTGCATACACTACAATCCATTCACGCGAACACAACATAAAGGATATGTACGATGGACTTAAGAAAATATTATGAGAATCCATTAGTAATGTAGGAAAGTGCATTTTTTAAATGATGTTGAGTGATTATTTGAATGTTGAGTTAAGTAAAGAAATGGAAGGTCATAGCATTGAGTCGAGCATTTCTTATCGAAAGACAAGTAAAAGAAGACAATGTCTACATGTGAAAATTGTTGTTTGCATTTTACCCGGGAAGAAGTATGGTATGATATTTAACTTTTGTGTTTAATTATTTAATATTAAGGTTAAAAGTGACAATAATATACACAGTCATTTGTAACATGTGATTGTTGTTATTTTTCTATGAATGAGATAATCGATTATCACTTAAGATAATGTGATAATCGATTATCATTTAAGATAATCTATTATTTCAATGAAAAATTTATAGAAATAGTACACATGAAGGGATAATCGATTATCATCCTAGATAATAAATTATTCGATTATAACTAATGATAATCGATTATTACCAAAACGAAACACATTCCGAATGTGTTTTCTTGTTTACAATAATCACTTTAATGGTGTGAGCAAATAAAAATGTTTCAGCTAATATTGTGCAAGATGAAAGTGATGCAATAACCTAGCTTAAAATATAGTTTTTGTTGTAAATCCTTTTTATTTTGAAAAATTCTAGTGTAAGTTAGTGTATATATATAGCTTTGTACATAACATACTTTATAGATGATTTTGATATAATAGTTATATATGTTTGATGATTATTGTATTTATAATGTTTTGTTTAGTAGTTGTATTTTACTAAATGGGATATCACAATAATATTATTAATTAAAAATTAACATAATTAAAGTTTACTTTTTATTTTACAAATATTTGTTCTATTTTGTGGTGAATGAGATTTCAGTTGAAACCAAATTCAAACTCAATTAAAAGTTAAAAATGTTTTCAAATGCATATTTCACTCTAGTGGCTAAATGAGTTTTAATTAAAGTAAAATTCAATTCAAACTTAATTAAAAACTTTTTCTGATGTATTTTTCACCTTATTCAATTGAATAGGTTTTAATTAAAAATAAAATTATATATATATATATATATATTATAACTTTTGTAAAAGATAAAATCTATTTGTTACAAAATTTACAATTTTATAAATCTTTCACCATCTTAATATGATCCCAATTTCATGTACTTACATTGTAAAAGATTAAATAAATAACTCAACGTGAAAATAAAACAAATAAAATAAAATATAGCTTTTAATAAAATATAGTTTTTGAACGAGTGAACTCCACTATGCGAGTGAGAAATAAAAGTGTGCACACTTTTACAAATTTGGAAATGCAATTTTGACAAAAAATAATGACTTAAATAGTTATTAATTTATTCTTGTAACATCCCAAAAATATAGTTCTAAACCATATTTAAGAGTCCTTACATTTAAAATAAAATAGAACAGTTACACGAATAAAATTTTAACTTACCGTTATCCTAAAATAACCATAAATTAAAAACTTTACAGAAACCTATACTGACCAAAAACCATTTTAACTTACCGTTATCCTAAACTAACCATAAATTAAAAACTTTACAGAAACCTATACTGACCAAAAACCATAAGAACTGACCGATCGGTTATACAAGAAGTGTATCAACCGAACGGTCCTATACTGAATACAAAAACAAACCCAAGACCGAATGATCTTACTCTTAGCGAAAATCATCATCTTATGCCAGCGTCTGTTCCAGAGAAGCTTCTGCACCTTCTGCTCACACTCACAGGGTGATCATTGCAAAGACAAGGACGACCGAATGGACAACATGACCAGATAGGAAAATAAGGGTAAACTAGTGTAATTTAATTAACTATGTTAACATACAATTCAGATACACACATAATACAATCATATATATACATAAATCATACAAGCATGTAATAACTAATCACTTTACACTGACTGTCCGGACTAGTATGAATATGAGCTATGACTGTTCGTGCACTCGTGGATGGTAATCTAAAAACCTTATGATTATCGTAGCATGGAAATCCCTTGAGCTGCCACACGAGGTTAACCCGTTATTCCTCACCTTAGGTCAAGGCAACACATATCGCCCAGGCTAGGGCCTCCTGCTATTCTCACCACATGCATCACCATTCTCTATTTGAGACTCGGTGACCATTAGAATGTTAGGATGAACGCCAATACTAAGCTTCCCCTATTCATACTTTTACCACAATACAACCAACCACTGAGACATTCCTCCTTGGAATTCTCTTTCAGATCCATAATATAATTGTCACATCATACTTTCTCATTACATTAGAATTATCACCATTCCTCATCCATCACATCTTTAAATAAATATCACACCCAACAGTAAAACAAAAATCCCACCTTTGAACATGACTGAACGGAAGAGATCAACATAAACTATGGACAAGACCGAACGGGAGAACACTCCCTATATATGAATATGACCGAGTGGTCATCTAGAGATTAAGACTTACGCATGAGCCGAACACTATTAGCTTAGACCGAACACTATTAACTTGATCTGAATACTATTGAATTAGACCAAACACTTATTGGTTAATGCCAACCACTAGTAGACCATTCCAAACACTATTATCTTAGGCCGGACACTCTTAGATTCAATACAAGTACAAGGCTACGTAATATGAAGAGGTCGAGTGCTAGTCCATGATCAAGCACTTCTAAGACAATACATGACCGAGCAGTCATAAACAGATAAGACCTATAACAGACCGAACGTTATATTGAATTTAATAATAGCACAAGACCGATCGGTCATTAACTGAAATTTCATAATAGCAGAACTCAGTTAAGACCAAGCACCCAAGAAAGTCGAACAATCATTAACACGTAAGGTCTCATAGAGACCAAACACAGTTAAGACCGAACACCAGTACTAGACTAAGTGCTAGTGTATAACCGTTCGATCTTTAACTGAAAACTCCACAGAAGTATAATTCTGTTAAGACCGAACATAGTGGGAAGACTGTACGGTCCATGAAGGACCTTCAACAAACTACATAATTCTGCAGAATGACTGCAGAATTATGAACAACACCAATCTTACCAATTTTATTATGCTCACCCAACTTCTAATCCTTCAAGCTTATATCATACCTTCTTATATATTAATTAAGAGTACCTAAATCTTTTTAACATCATTACAAGAGTTTCATTCATAGATTTGAGGATCAAGTCTGCAAAATCATGAACTCAATGACCGAGAACCAGATTTACTAGTTTTGGTACAGTTTTGAGTAATTCAAAGGCTCTAACCAGTTCTAAACAACTTGACCATATTTTCCCTACCGACCAAAACCCAAACTACCAAAATTTCCCTACTTTTACCATTTCACTTCCTCACAATTCTCTCGGCCATGAACCAGAATTATACAAAAAAGCATTCAACATGAATACCACACACATTATCAATGCCGAACACAAAATCATTCAATTTCACATACATGTAACATCATCAAACAACATTTTCATACATCAAAATCAAGTAATTAAATTAGCTAGCTTCCCTTACCTCAAACAGACCAAACAACTTCTATTCTCCAAAAATTTGTGCCCAATTTCAGAAATTCTATAAACACCTAAAGCTCACCGATTGATAAGAAGAGTTCAACTAAAGGACCATAAATGTGATCAGAATTGGGAAAAGAACACTTATGAACACATGCAACCAGAAACTTGGCTTGCATGTGTCTAAAAGTTATAGAATCTAACAATAATCTAAGAAGACAAGACTTACCAACTCTAAACAAGACCTTGATCGGTGGAAAGTGAAGCCCTTGACACCAAGAAGACTCAGGCGTTGCCTGATTGATGATCGGAAAAGGAAGAAAGTGAGAACTCAGAAGGAGGAAAAAAAGAAGAACTCAGAAGGTTTTGAAGAAGAAGGTGCATGCAGGAAAATGACACGAAAATTTGAAACTTGATTTATATACCATCGTCAAAACCGATCGTCCACTATGCAGCCTACACCTATCTTTCACTTTCTGAATTTCAGGAACCCTTACACCTACACTTGACTTCCACTAACACAGATTTTAAAGGTCCTAACAATTCTCCATGGTAAGTTTGTGAATTTTGTATACGGGATTAAAATTCTATTTTTTTCAATACTAAAATGTAATTTACATGTGTAACTTTTTTTAATATTAAACTTCTACGTTTGCTAAAAGTTTTTAGAAGGTTTTTTATTTGTGGTTTTCATAAAATTTATATATTTTTTTATCCTTATAGCTATTTATTGATATTTTTTAAGTAATAAGCTGAATGGCAAGAGACTATTTATTTCTGACCAAAAAATGATAAATAAATATATGATGCAAACAAAATGTTATTTCCAATGCTAGAGTTTTCTCTCCACATTTCTTTTAGTCTTTTCTATTAAACGATGAAAAAAAAAATGAAAAATTAACACGTATAGAAAATATTTCAAGATTTTTCATTTTAGTTGGATTTTATCGTTAAATAAAAAAATTATGCAAACTTTATTGAAAAGGAAGCGATGTTTACCTATTCTTTTCAAACAAAATGATTTTAAAACAAATACATGTAAAAATTATAATATGAGTATTTATTTAAAATAATTGAATTAATTAGAAATATAAAACATCTACACTTAAAAACTAAATTAATACTAAAGAAATTTGAAAAAGATAGCAATCATCATTTTAAAAATAAATTGTCACAAATTGAAAAAAAATATCACTTACAAATATAAAAATCAAATAATTAAGAATATTATAATATTTATACTTGTTAAATAGAAATTAAATAATTGAGATAATTACACATGTTTAAATATTTAAATTAATACAAAATATTAAAAACAGATTTTAAATATTTAAAATAAAAGATATAAAGAAATTAAAGACCCTTACAAATGAATCAAAACATGTTCTTAAAGACAAAATTACTAATCAATTCTTACCGATTTCTTATTACAAAATAGAAAAGAGAATGAGACAGACAGAGAGGTTCATGATGCTGAGAAATTGATTTCTAAATAATCGATTTCTTACCTTGGAAGATTTGGTTACCTTCGTAAATTAATTCAAAAATAGGTTATTTCAGTAAATACAAATAAAAGAAACTGGATATTATGAAATATAAATCGGAAAACCCGTAATTTGAAAACTTACGTATCTTGCACTACGGTTTTTTTTTTTCATCGGAAATTAGGAAGCAAGTTTAAGACATGAAAACACTCAGGAATAAACAATATCACCTATAGATTTCAAATTACCAAAATGTCACCTTTTATTTTCGTAAATTGCTAATGAAAATCTCTAACAATGATCTTAACAGAGAAATGCCAGTCAACTAGTAATCGGTCATGAATGGCTTGTAAACTTTAAGACCATCAAGAACTCCAGCAATGGAACCTACTGCAGCTACCATTGCCAAGACGAAGCATGCAGCACTAAGCATCTCCAGGCATATCCATTTTGTGCTCCATTTTGGTATTTTAGTTTGAACTATATACATCTCCACTGGGAAATACACGGTGAGTGGCCAATATGCAATGGCACCAATAAGCCCCACAATGTCATTGAAGAACGGTAGCAACATTGCCATGACAGTGCAGCAGATCACAAAAATTGTCCTCCAAACCAATCTGAAAAGGTTGAGCTTGAAGGGTTTGCAACCAGGGATTGGTACTTCAAACTCCTTCCTTATAAAATCACTGTCTGGGAATTTTTGTGCTGCGAGTTTTTCAATAAATTGGAACAGCGGTTGGCATTCAACTTGGTATGCACCGACAAGGTGGACAACAATGGCAACATTGGCTATGTCGAGGAGCCAATATGGGTTATAGAAGCCAAAACCAGTTAGCAGGTTTCCAGGGCTTGAATCTCCAAAAGCTGCATAGCCAAAACCACCACATAGCAGATAGAAAATGCTTGTCACCAAGACACTCACTAAAGTAGCCTTCGACATTGTCTTTGACTCTTCAGGAGGTGATTTGATTGTGTCCTGTTTCATGACAACCCCTGTTTTAGTTTATACTTCAACTTATCATATTCACATTTAGAATCATAAGATTCTTGATGTAAAAATTCAATTCTGATTAGAAAAAACATACAAATAAGACCTATGAATCTATCTTTTGAACAGTGAAGTTCATATGAATGTAGATGTACCTGAATTTCTATAAGGATCATTGAGTAGGAGTAGGCAAAGGCTATGTTACCGAGAGCTTGGAAGGTCCTCCAAATTTTTTGGGTTTCTGAGACAGCACCAATACTTACACCAGTTAAGCTTCCTTTAACCATTCCGTTTTCTGTTACAAACACAGTTCAAGTCAATATGATCAATCCTCAACTCACAATGATATAATAAATGACAATTCTCTCTAACATAACATGAATAGAACCATACCTATAACTTTAGCAATTCCAAGACCAAGTCCAATTGCAGAGTATGTGAAAGACATGACAGCAGCCACAATAGAGAGCCACCAGAACTGATCGAAATCTGGCATTTGGGATAATACAATTTCCGCAATTCCAAATGAAATCATGTAAACACTGCTGTTCCTTTTGCATGAATCTTTTCCTCCGCTATTGTGATAACAATTAGACCTTTTAACGGCCCTGTTTCATGAACAACCCAAAACATCAATTAGCACATTTATTCTTACACTTTCATCCACACAACAACACTTGCATCTTTCAAAACTCACATCATGCTTACGGAAGCTGCAATGGTATACCCGATTGCCATTCCGAAAAGGTTCGCATACTGAACCCATCCACAGAACTTTGCATTCATACGACCTTCAAAACCCAAGAATATTTTTCTTTAGTAAAAACATGAATAAGAAAGTGAAGTCGTTGCTGTCAACTTTGATACAAGCTAGTTTTAATTTATACCTTTTCCGGAAATATTATGAGAAAACATTACAAAATTACCATAATTGAGTTGAATAGCATGCATACCTAGGTGGGATCTAACAGCGTCCATGTAAGTGTAATTTCTATTGCCGGTGATTTGGTCTCCAGTACGGTAACAAGCAGCTAGAAGAGCGGAGGTATAATAAGTCAGCACAGAGAACAGAGTCAATGAAGAAGGACCAGCAATCCAACCAAGCTGAGCAATAGCCCATGCCAGAGACAGCACTCCAGACCCAATAGCAGCTGTTATTATGTGGGCACTTGCAGTCCACATAGTTCCTGTATTATGAAGCTCAAAGTGAGTGAGTTTGAGATGACTACTTATCAATAACCAACACAAATACTTGGACATTTTTGAGGATATTTGGTTACCAGTTCTTTTGGGACGCCCATCATCATCAAAGGAATGGGAATCTGCTAGTTGAATCCTGCCATTGGAGGCTTCAAATGTCTCTCGATAACTTCTGCTTACACCTTGTTCCATCATCTTGCTTTGAGAAAGACACCAACCCAAATTTGGCTTTAGAGTATATATGCAGCCTCAGATTATGCTCACCGTTCTGAGGTGTGGTTTCAAGATGTTGGCCAAATGCAGCTCGAAGACAAAAAAACACTTCAATTTGACTTTAGAGTATGTATCTGTTCTTTTGTTTTTTTCTTAATTGATTTTCAATTAACTTACGAGTTAGTTGTTTCTACGGTTGTTTTTTCAGACTCTCAAAATCTTTATTTATCTTTACAAGGATGAAAATGTATGTTCTCAAAAATCAACCAAATAATCCCAATACTTTAAAATAAATCATTTTCTTAAATCCCATGCATATAAAAGGCTTTCTATAACTACAGAGTATATTTCAAACTTTACTAAGTTTTGTGCGATAAAATGTAAGTAGACCTAGTGTTAGAACTAATTTTGATACAAATATTTAGAGTCATACAATTGCTTAATCAAGTAGAGAAGTTATTTAGTTTGGTCTAAAATGGTACAATTATTTTTTATCTTCTTAAGCAAGATTTTAATTTCAAAATTTTGTAAATAAAATGAACTAATCAAATGATAAGGTCTAATTAAAATAGGTGCTAACACTACAATAAAATCTGGTAATTAGATATAGGAAAAATACTTGTCAATAATTTAGTGTTGTTTAATGAGAAAATACTGACGGAAAAATACAGTAGCTAACTAAAGTTAATTAGATATGGTGTAATACATGTATAATTGTTATTCTTTTGAAAAATTCAATATTTTTAGTTATGGAATAATTTTATCACTAATCTATAGCTAATAAATGCGACTTATATATTATAAGCTCATAAGAAGCAGAGTTAGATCATGTTCACAACTTATTACTGGGTCGTTTGGGTCACAACTTATTATGTAGCTGTTACTTCTAAAATGTAGGAGACTTGTTATTTTAAAACCTATTCAGTATGTTCTAATGGCATGGCAAATCTAATCTCTTTGGAATGTAAATTCTCACTTTCTGTCCCCCATATTCCTGTCTTATATTTCTGCATTTTTGTTTAAATTATTTGTGTCCTCCTTTCTATGCATTACAAAAGTTTGATGTTGACCTAACTTTTTGTCCAATGTGATTTCATTTGCAGATAATGTTTGTCAAAACGAAGTGGTTGAAACCTCAAATGAAGTAGTGTTGTATTTTAACCATATTTGTTCAGAAATATTAAATATCGAAAATATGTTTGTTTTATTCTAAACTAAAAGTTTTTTCTATTTGATAATTTTATTTTCTAAATGTTTATTAAGTCTAATTCGTGCTTCTAAGTATGTATCGTCTACAGGAAATGATAATTCTATAAATTTTAAATTTTAAATCAAAATATCAAATAACAATTAAATAATAAATGTTTTGTTAATTAGATAATTAGTTATAAGCTTTATTTTTTATTCTTTGTCCTTCTAATAACTAACTTATACATTCTTTGCTAATTCATAACATAGTTTTGAGTTTTTTTTTTCCTTTTTTTAGTAATATTTAGAGTGTGTTCACTTTTGAAGATAAATTTAAGAGAGAGAACGAATATATAAATTTGAGAATAAAGTATGTATTATTTTTTTAAAAAAAATTGAAGATGACAGTAAATTTATAAGTAAAGTTTATGAAAATTTGTGAGAGGTTTCATTAATGTAATAGATTAAAAAAATGTTTTAATAGATAAAAAATTGTGATTATCAAATTGTGTTTAATGTTATAAGTAATATAAAATGGTAATTATGAATTACATATATTTTGAAAAAAATTATTTGGAATACTAAAATTAAAAAAATAAATATGAATAAATAATACAATATAAATCAATACCACCACCATGGATCTCCTACAAACAAAAAAGAAATATTAGAATGAGTTAGAATGCAATGAAATTAATTACAATCTCTTGGAATGATTTATTATTATTATTATTATTATTATTAATGATTATAAGTATTAAAAATGAATGTATTATTTGATGAGATTATAATTAAATTATTATTTGTATTAAAACATAATTAAATTACTAAATTAACTAATCATGCATCCTTAATCATAATATTACAAATTACTATATATTTTTACATAAGCTTGATACTATAACCTAAACCCATAAATTAAATAAGATTTAAACCCTTGAACCGTCCTCATATTTGTGATATGAAATTCACATATATTTTAGCTGGTTGGGAAGCACAACATTTGATTAAAGAATATTAAAAGATGTTTTGCCACGAGATGATCCGTTGGTTATACTTAAAGGTAAGATGGTTCATTGGTTTTTTTTTTGGTTATTAGTCACCGATTAGTGGTATCTGCATAATATTGTAGGAAAGTATTATCTTGGGGATGTTGGATTTATGCTGAAAAGAACATTTATGACCCCATATAAAGGTGTAAGATATCACTTTAAAGAATTCACACAATGAGGACCACGAAATCCACACGAGCTCTTTAACCATCATCATTCATTCTTGAGAAATACCATTCAAATGATGTTCTGTGTTTTGAAAAAAAGATTTCCCATTATCGCTAATGGCAATGAACCCCATTATTCTTTGAATACAATGACATATATTATGTTAGCTTGTTGCATCCTTCATAACTTCCTACATGGTGTGTGATGAGTGCATATTTATGCCCACATTTATGTTTGAAAATTAAAATTTTGATGGGATAATTGTGTTTAAATGGTTGATTTTAAGTGAATTTGTGATGATTGGAATTATTGGGTTTGGGAAATAAAGAGATGTAAAAAGTAAGTTTTAGCGCATAAATTATTCTTGGATGTTCTAATGTTTATTTGTGCAACTGAGAATATAAGTTTTATTGGTTCAAATGGCAATTCAAGGCCCAAAATCAGGTTTTATTTGGAAAATAATGTACAGATGGGCCAAACAGACAACTTTTACCCTTGCACCTCCCAATTTCCTTACATACACCCCTCTTCTCTTAAACAGGCCCAATACTAAGCCAAACAGTAACCCTATTCTAAATACACCCCCTAAATTTCCTTACCCATACCCTTCCTAAGCTAGACTCCACCAGATCATGCCACGTGTCCAAATCCTCTCCACACAGATTTAGCCAACCAGAACATGCCACCTCATGCCTCTTGCTACGTCAGCCCTGTCTTCTCTAACAGAGAAACCCTAATCAAGCAGAACCCTAGCCGTCACCATGTGCCGCCACCGTGAAACCATCTGCGGCTGCCGCGACCTCCACGACCACCATTCCTGCTAGTCGCCGCGGATACAGGTCAGGCCGCCACCATCAACCGCGCCGCCGCTCCGCCTCCGTCGCGCATCATCATCCGCAACCTCTGTCATCTTCTTCGCATCTCCATGGCGCACCGCAACACCACTCTTCATCGCGCCTATCCTCCATTGACGAAAGCTTGGCACAACCATCTTCATCTTCTCCATTCTCGGAACCCAATCGTGATTCTGCCATGGATGTCGCGTCGCCGGTCACCACTACCCCACCATCTTCATCATGCAAAGCTCCTCTGAAATCATCACCAAAGCCGCCGCAAGAACGGCCATTACAGCGCCTCAATCATGCGCCATTTTTCTCGCGCACCACGCGCAACCGTCGCACCAGCCACCGCGACCTTCGCCACCATCCATCATCTTCACCACAGCTCCTCCATGGCAGCCACCTAGACGCCGCTCCCCATCATCAACACACACCTGCATTCAGAAAACCCAGAGACAAATGTATCATCACCACCGCAAAGGCGAAAGCGTAGAGAAGATCTCGTTCTCGCGGCGGCACAGGAGCCTTCCCCAATCTGAAACCCTAATTTTGGGTGGGAAAGGGGCTGACACGTGTCAGCACCTCATTGGTTCGTCCTCCTCTGGTCAAATCTGGTCAACAAGCCTTCTCTGGTCAAAGTCTGGTCAACTGAGGGGCTTTCTTGCAATTTCAGAAACTCAGAAGGGGCTAAAGTGCAGATAGAGGAAATTTCAGGGCATTTGTGCAATTTTGGAAATTCAGAAAAGTTAAAAGATAAAATTCAGTTGTTGAATTAATTTAATTTGGGAATATCAACTGAAAATATCTTCCAAATAATGTTATAATTATCTAAATCTTTCAGTTATTTGGAAGATATAAGATAAAAGATTATATCAACTGAATACTCAGAGTTCAAGCCGAATCAAGCCCTATATAAAGAGACCTAGAGACTTCACTTAAGGCATTCATTCTCTCATACTCCTCTCACTTTTCTTTCATCTTGTATTCAACTCCGTTCATGGAGAGCTAAGCATCTAGGGCTATTCTGCTGTAATTCCCTGATGGATTCTGAGGTTACGTTAAGTTAATGCAATTGTTTATTTTGATTATTTATTTAAGTTGTTCTCTCTCTATGTCTTTCATCTCTCTATCTTGTTAAAATCAAAGATTTTTGCATCATAATATGTTTCAATCTACATACATATTGATTATATGAGTTTTAGGGTTTCTAGGTTTAAATTGAGAATCTACTTTGATTTAATTTAGGAACTTTCATATGATTAAATGGTTTTTACTATCAATTGAGAATGTACTTTGATTGATTAGTAATAATTTCAACTATAATCAATTGAGAATTTACTTTGATTGATTAGCTTTTAATTTGGTTAGGAGATTTAAGAATAGACATGATTAAACACAATAAAATTTGATTGAGAATGTACTTTGGTTGAATTTATTGTGAATAATCTAGAAAGGTTTTGCATTTGATTGAGAATTTACTTTGGTTAAATGCATGATCGCCCTCAAATTAATTAAGAATGTACTTTAATTAATTTGAAACTTAAACAATAATCAATTGAACAATTATTTGTGAATAACCGATGATGAATCTATCTTGGAAAAGCAGTGGAATAAGCCTAATTCATCGTAACTATTTTTAAGTTTCTTATTTATTCTTTAAACACTCTTCAACCATTACTTTTATTCATAAGCATTGCATAGCATTCGTAAGAATCACAGATATTCAAAAGCAATTCCGTGTTCGTTGGGAGACGACTCAGGGTTACTTCAACCTTGTCTACTTTCTTGAATACTACTTGGCAATACTGAAGTTGCCTTGAAAAGTAGTATTAATTTGATAGCTTCAACGACAGCTTATCAGTGTGGAAAACGATGAGTCATTGGTTGATGAGGTTGATCGAGAATTGATGGAATAACAACATCAAAGGATGAGTTCTCAAGTTCGTGAAGATGACTATAGGGTTAATTGTAGTATAGGGAAGTTTTTGCAGAACAAATGTGGTGAGATTATGAAAACTCTTAGGTATTGTAATTAATTGTGTTGTTTGACTATGTAATTTGTAATGTCAAAATATGGTTTGTATTAAATGGGTTAATGTAATATCGTGATTTTTTTTTCCCAATTAGGTTTTGACATGAATGGGGAAAGAACGTTGCCATAGAGTCATCCGTCAGGACACACGAGTTTATGAAATGGATAGAGGAGATGGACAAACGAGTTCTAAATGTAATGATAGAAGAATCTCAAATGGGAAACAAGGTTGAAGGAAGCTGGACCACCTAAGCATATAATAATATTGTCAATATCTTCATTAGTTTGGGTGTGTGGGAATTACAAAAACTAACGTTAAAAAAAAGTTTTAAAGGACAAATGGTGTGAGATTTACGATTTGTTCAGTTCACTTAGTGGATTTGCATGGAACGCAACATCTACACGCTTTGAACTAGAAGATAAAGTTTGGGTCGATCTAATCTAGGTAATAAAGAGATTTCTTAACTATTGCTATTTAAATTACTATTTTAACCAAAATGCCTCTTTTTTTGAATGGGTGTGGTTTGCATTTCAAACTGCGGCTAAGTGAAGGGTTAGTAACATTAGATATTATTATCTAATACTGATCAAGCTACTGAGAGTGGAGTGCAAGCAACACGTCAAGCATGTCACATTCGCCAAGAAGCTCGTTTAGTTGTTGACCTTAAGGGTAAAATGACTTCATTCCAGCATCACCTCCATATATGGATGACTATAGTTTAGGGGCTACTCAATCTGTGTCATTCATCCCATCCAGGGCATATTCTTTGTGTGGTTCGAAACGAAAAGCCCTTATGGTGGATTTAATGGAATCACAACTTGACAAACTAACTATAAAGCTAGACGAGTTTATTGATGTCATGAGATCAAGTAACTCTCACCTTAAGAAAATCTCATCCATAGTCGAATGCCAAGTGGTTACTATTGAGAAGTGCAATGAAATTCTCAATGAGTAAGTGGGGATGATGCATCGCACGCAACTTTCCAATATACTAAAAGTGACATATGTGAAATGTTATCTGCCATGAATATACAAATATGACCTTATGGAATAGTGCTATGATTTCCCATATGCAAACTCTATCTACACGAAAAGGTTAATGGGTATGTTCGCCCATTGTCGATGAACTAATTTATTTAATATGATGATGGGTGGTAGTTGAGCCGGTGTAGGAGATGAGTTGTTATTTTTTCTTTATTATGTCATTTTCACTCTTGTATCATGTACTATATTATTTTGAACTCTGTACATTATGGTTAAATTTTAAATTTATGATGTTTTTGTTTTCTTATTATTATTTGATCTTCTTATATCATTGTTGTTCTTATTTTATTGTTTTTGAAGTTAATATGTGATGGTATCATCATCATCACAAAGGAAAGTCAACAGGGAAAAGAATCAACCATTGAGAAAGACACTTCTACATGGAGGAAGACATACGTCAAAGATGTATTAGATCAACAATGTTTCTTTAGAGATCATCAACAAATAAATCACTACACTAATGATTTTTATATAAGAACTATTGTGGTGCCAAATATTATGAATTTTGATTCCTTTGCCACATCTGATCTTTATTTTCATCATCATTTAATATTCCAAGGGTTGGCAAACTTTTGTTTCATTAAACCGCCTTTCTATCTCGATTTGATAAAAGTTATCTAATTAAATATGAGGATCTCTACCAATGGATACCTATTGAGTGAGGTGAACATAAAAAAAAATTAATTTGAGACTAGATGATTGGTTTAATATTGCCCATTTGAAATATGATAGTCGAAAATTGTCCTTTCTAGATTTACCAAAAGATATCCCCTTCGACCGTGACATGGAATTGATTTCTATGGTCAGATCGGACATGTAGGGTCAACATTTTAAAACTTTTAGTTGTCTAAACATAAATGACGAACTTCTTCATTATGTTGTTGTCCATATGTTGACTTCACGAATTGGAAATTTTTCAAAATTGTTGCAGGAAGATATTTTTATGATTTGGGTGCTGAAAAATAACATCCATTAATTTGCCTCAATATATCATGCACCATGTGCTGAAATGTAAGGCCATTGACACACCTCTCCCATATGGTGTATTGATCACCTAAATTATGCAATACAATGGAGTAGATCTTTCTGTCAATGCAAGCACTCAAATTGGGTTGAGATAAAAAATTTTCACCAATTCTTTGAAGAAGTTCAACATTGTTCACGTCAATGGTGTATGGCAGCACGACCTCCGTGATAATGAAGATGAAGGATAACCACAACAACAAAGTCCTAGACATGAGGACCATATTGTAAGAGGAAAGCACCATGGTGGTTATTTTCAACGTACTCCCTACCCTTCAAATTCTAGCATGATAACTCAAATGTGGGAGGGGGTTCAAGACTTACAAAATAAAATGCAAGGTATGAAAAATATGGAAGGACGTGTTCAGCGAATTGAAGATAACTTATGTAACTTAACTCTGGACATCAACCAACATATGGTAGAAATAAATTTAAATGTCAACTTAACTCTCCACAAATTATAGGATTAATAGGTTTACATTTGCATAATTGTATCATGTTGTACCTTATGATGTATTTGCATTTCATATTCCCATGTCATATTTTAAGTTCATTTTATTAATTATCTGATTATAGATAGTTTATGTAAATGCAGTAACCTCTCTAATCATCCATAAGTATAAGAAAAGTAATAAAAACAATGCCATTTAAATTTATTATGAAAACAAAAAATAATACCACGCATGAGTACATTATATAATTAAAACAATATTGTATTAATTATTTCTTACTTCTTTTTAATCCTAGTATTTTAAATATTTTTTTCCAAACAATACACTACACATAAATATCATTTTATATTACTTTTACCATTAAGAGAAATTTTGTAATTTTTATTTTCTATTTATTAAAACATTTTTTAATCTATCACATCAGTCAAATCCCTCACAAACTTTCACAAATTTTACTTTCAAATCCACTTCAATCACCTCCAAATTTCTTAAAAAAATAACACATAATTTACTGTGAAATCCATCCACTTCCTCTCACTCAAATAATCTCCCTCAAGTGAACACACTTTTAGGCTTTCTTCACTAGAGTGAAAGGATTTGAGAAAGAGTGAATGAATAAAATTGAGGAGATTTAAGAGTAAAGTGTGTGCTGTTTTTTTGAAATGATTTAGAGGTGATTCATAATGAATTTGAAAGTAAAGTTTCTGAAAATTTGTGAGGAATTTGAATGATGTGATACATTCAAAAAAATATTTTTATATATAGAAAATGAAGATTACTAAGTTGCTCTTAATAATAATAGTGTTTCGGTAGATATTTTCGGAACTGAGAGACTAACCTTCTGACGTGTCTTCCTTGCTTCTGAATGTCTGGATCGCATGCCTTCCTTCAGTGTGGACCGCTCGGTCTTCAGTGTGGACCGCACGGTTGCCTTCTAGACAGAGGGGGAGAGGTACCTGCAAAGATACTCTAACGCTCAAGTTAAGCGTCTGTTGAAGGAATTGTTACTCACAAATGAATATTATGATAATTGAGTACACTAAATTACTATCCTATATTTTAAAACACATTGTTTTGCGTCTAATGAATTTAGATCTTTATATTAATAATATCATTATTGTGTGAAGATTTCTCATAATTTTTTAAATATTTGTTCATAGTCCAATTTTTTTTTTTTAAACTAGTAGATATCTATGTTATTTTTATATTTAGTGGCCATTAAATTTTTGTTTTATTTTCGTTGGGTAAAGGAGATATCAAGACTTTAAAGTATAATTTATTATTTTAAATACTAATTAAATGTAATAAAAAGTCTGATATTATTAATAATTTAATGTGAAAAGAAATTAATTAATAAATAAAAATATTAAAGGTATAAATAATTAAATGTATTTCAAAAATCTATTTTCAATTTGATATTTTTTAAATTTAAACATTCTTTAATTTAAAAATTTTTAATTACAAAACTATTTAAAAAATAAATAACAACTATTTACAATAAAATTATAGAAATTACTTATATTTAATTTAATGTTAATAATAATCATTTTATTATTTCTAATTATCATAGAAAAGTTTGAACAGTGTTTTCACAAATAAATAATAATAAAGATTCAAATTTAAAATATTGAATTTTAATTAGATATATATTTATAAATCTATAGCTATATATATAAATATATAAAGTGAATTTATTTTATTGTCATTAATTTTTTAATTTTATCCTTTAAATTTTTATATTTTTAAATTAAAATAATTATTATATGTGAGTTTGATGGTTTTAAATTTAATTTAATTTGATTTAATAAATTTTTTTAATCTGTTTAATTTTTTATTTATTGAATTGTTAAATAGATTAAATTCAACAATTTTTATTTTCTATTTATTTTTTTCAAAATTTTGAAAACAATAACGTAAAGTGACCTACTTTTTTATTGATTTATGAAGAGTAAATAGGAATAAGAATAATATATGTGCATTGAACAAGGAGCACATGAGAGAAATTAAAGTGATGAACTTTTTGTCATGTCAGCATACATTTAATTCTATTTGGTGCAAAATTAACAGAATGAAAAGGCAAATTTTACTATATGTTGATCAAATTGAAACTTTTTTTAAAACAATTTAACATACTATACAAAAAATAATGACAAAAAAAAAGGTAAATTCTTCTAACAAATAATGGATTGAGAGGGAAGATTATAAATTTAAATTAAATTATATTTTATTTACCTTAACAAAGCGTTGGTGACCTATGCTTGATATATTTCATTTTTCATTATTATTATTTTTTTATTTTTCTAGAATACTTAGTATTGACTGTATACATGTTTATATCAGTAAAAAATATTTTTTTAACGTGAATTAGAGTCATGTAATTTATTTATTTATTTAATTATATTATTAATTTAATATTTGGGCTGACAAATAAAATTGCATTTTTTTTCTAGCGTGGGTTTAGCGTACTATATTGTTCATATTTTATTTAGTGTCATTTTAAAATTGGTATAATATAATATGTTTTAGATCACGCTTTTCTATGGCAGCTAAATACAAACATTCTTATAGTGTTCCAGCTTATTTTTGTTGTCACTTTAAGAAACAAATACAATTTGTGGAAAAGAAGAATTGTACAAACTAAGGACTAGTTTGTTGAAAGTGATAGAAGACTTAAACTAAATAATAAATATGGTACATGATTTAATATAACGTTGATATAAGATTTTTGTGTTGCACGCTATAATGTTATCTTATTCGTTATGCAAAAGACGAAGTGAATTTCACTACTATCATTCAAAAATCTCTTTTTCCTTAACGAATAAAAGTTTGAATTGATGTTGAAAGTGTTATTAGATAATGTTATTAAATTCTTTAATATTCTATTAATTATATTTATAAGCTTCATTTTTTATCTTTTGACTTCAAATAACTAACTTATATATCTAGTCCATGATCTAGTTTTGAGTTTTTTCTTTTCTTTTACAGCAATATTTAGTGTTTTATTTAACATTCGACTTCGAGAGTATACAGCTAATTATAATCGTAATTCAAAATTTACCAACTAGAGTATCAGATTCATACAAAATAAGGAATTTTTAAAACTTTTTCCTTTTATAAAGCTATCGTAAAAAATCTTTTATACCTTTCAAATCTCATCAAATTTTTCTAGCTTTTAAACTTTTCACACTATTATTCATGTTTAAATTTGTTAACCTATACCTACAGGTATTGGAGAAAAAGGTTAACAAAGAAACTGAACTATAGTAATTAAAAACAGTTCAAAAAAGTTAAACAAACCGTTAAAAATCAAACACTAACCGTAATAAAACATGCTAAATAACCTTGTCAAAGTTAAAATTTTTTGCTGAATAACAAATAGTGTTTACCATTTGAATTCTGTGATGAACCACTCTTCTTAAAGTTACCTTTTAGAATTTGTTGACCCTTTTTAATTATATTATACATATTTGTTTGTTTTTTATTTTTAATTTTCATTCTTTTTCAACATATATAAATACATTTAGAAAATATTTCACGAAAAAGACTAACTACCACTCTTACCCAATGAAAAAAAAAGTCAAATGCGACTACCAAAAACCACTGGTCAACATTTAACCGCCAGATGCGACTTTTTAAAGCAAAACATAAGTTTTCGAAGTGCCTTTAGACCCATTGAACTGACCAAAGCAATCTAAGTTTGACTGGTACAACATTGTTTCTCTGATATCCTAAGTTAAAATGCTTCAAATCTAATGTTTCAAAAACCATTGTTTAAACACCATAGATCTCAATGGAAAACCACGTCACGTTTCTCCTTCTGTTCCTCTCCATCACCATTCTCTTACCAGCTGCTGCTCCTTCATCTTGTCCAATCAACTTCACCTACGTTCAAACCTTCCCTTGGAACACTTCAACTTGCACAAACACAACCAACAAACAACCTTGTTGCTCAACCCTCAAAACCATCTTCCACATAGGCCTCTCCCAATATCTCAAACAATCATTGTTTTTTCAACTTCCCAATGAAAACACTTCCTCCATTTGCTTATCAGATTTCCAAGAAAAACTCACAACCTTATCAATTCACCCATCTCTGGTCCCTTCTTGCTTCCCTAACCCCTCTCAGTTCGTCACAAACTCTTCCACATGTGCAGGTGTTGTGACTTCTCGAGATTGGGAACAGAAGGTGAACTCGGTTAGGCTTAGCCCGATGCAAACTTTATGCAAAGACCTTGACGACCAAACTAGCTGCAACAATTGCATAGCAGCAAGCTTGAAAGTGGCTCTTCAGCTTACTATTGATTACCCAAATGCCACTGAGACGGGTTGCTTTTCGTTTGCATCGCTGTATGCTGCAGCGGTTGTTAATCCAGAAGGCACAACTGATGTCACCACGATCGGTTGCATAATGGGTGTGCAACTTTCTAGTGAAGTGGCAAAAGGGTCATCAAATAAGAGAGGAAAAGTTCTGAAGGTGGTTTTTACGTTATTGGGTGCTGTTGTTGGGGTTATTATTCTTTTTGTGCTGATGGTGGTTATGTACAGGAAGTGGGAAAAGAGAAGGAAGGAAAATGTTTATCACAGGGAAATTGAAAACGGTATCAGGAACAGTGTTTTGACGAACACTGGTGCAAAATGGTTTCACATATCGGAGCTTGAACGTGCCACCAACAGATTTTCGAGGAGGAATAAGGTTGGTCAAGGTGGTGATGGGGTTGTGTACAAAGGGAAGCTTGCAGATGGCACTTTGATTGCGGTTAAGGAGAGTTTGAATTTGCAAAGTAAAGGGGATGAAGAGTTCTGCTATGAGGTGGATATCATAAGCAAAATAAAGCATAGGAACCTTCTTGCTCTTCGTGGTTGTTGCATTTCAAGTGATAATTTCAAAGGTAAGAGAAGGTTTCTGGTTTATGATTTCATGCCAAATGGAAACCTCAGTTACCAACTGTCACTTGGTGGATTAACATGGCCACAAAGGAAGAACGTGATCCTTGATGTGGCTAAGGGGCTTGCTTATTTGCACTATGAAATCAAGCCACCAGTTTATCATCGTGATATAAAGGCTACAAACATACTTTTGGACTCCAAAATGAATGCTAAATTGGCAGATTTTGGGTTGGCCATGCAAGGTAGTGAGGACCAGTCTCCTCTCACCACAAGGGTTGCTGGCACGTATGGTTATGTGGCACCCGAGTATGCTTTATATGGGAAACTCACTGAGAAGAGTGATGTGTACAGTTTTGGTATTGTGATTCTGGAAATCATGAGTGGAAGAAAAGTGCTTGATACTTTGAATTCATCTGCAGATGCAATCACAGATTGGGTGTGGACACTAGCAGAATCGGGAAAGATGATGGAAATTTTTGATGAGTCAATAAGAGAAGGGCCAGGGAAAATTATGGAAAGGTTTGTTCATGTGGGAATGCTCTGTGCTCATGCAATGGCTGCTTTGAGACCTACCATTGCTGAGGCTCTTAAGATGTTAGAGGGTGACACTGACGTTCCTAAATTACCAGATAGGCCTGTGCCTTTGGGTCATGCGTCCTTTCAATCTTCTCTGTTGCATGGTTTGCAAGGAAGCGGAAGATCTATGCAACATGTTTCATCCTATTCATGAGTACAATATTGATTCAACCTCACACTTTTGTTTGTATAGGCAACTTTCGTTTATACTCATAACATTACTTAGGCGTAGGATTAACCCTTTAGAGAGTTTTTTTCATACAACAATTTCAATTTGAGACATGAAGATTCAATTTGTGTCACTTATAATTAAAGTGTAATATATATATGTAAAGGATATGATTCATTATATGGAACTATGGTACCTACCTTTTTCAGTAGAGATTTTTATCAACCGCATAGCATCCTTAATTATTGTTTTGTGCTTTTGGACAAATTATGATGTGTGCGTAAATCATATATATAGAATTCTTGTAATGAATTCTATGTTATGAGAATGGTTGAGTCTCCTAATCACCTTTATTAAAAATTTGAAATGTTACAAGGTCGTATCGGTAAAAGTGTCAAGATATTATATTATTATATTATGTGTTCTTGTTCATTACGGCAAATATATAATTTTATTATGATATATAAGCTATGACTTTAAGAAAAGGAAAATGTTATGTTGACGAACAATATTTGCCAACAATTTGACAACGTCAGGTGGTGTTTTCGCTCTCACCTCTACACTTCTTTCATCCCTTCTATCTTCTCTCTCGATCTAACCTCTATCTTCTTCGTCGTTCTAACCTTAATTGCGTTTTACCTTGTTCTAGGATTTGACCTTCACTTCTTTCATCTATGTCGTTGTGTCATCTATTCTTGTATCTTTTTTCTTATTCGAAGTCTGGTGGTGGGTTATCTCACCCAAGTTGCTCATCTCATAAACATTGTTTCTTTCCTCCATCATGGGGTGCCAAAACATCACTTCTCACCCTATACTCACACTTAAACAACAAAATCAAGTGAAAACCATGGGATTTATGCCAAAATATGAAAAAGTTTGACTATGGTCACCTAAGTTACCACAGTTGGTTCCTATAGCTCAAGTTTCTGTACAAAATCCAGATTTTGTCGTGTAATCGTTTACCAGGAACCTGTAAACGATTACAAGTCAATTTTTTGGTTCAAAAGTTTGTGGACTTCACCCAAGTTGCTCATCTCATAAACATTGTTCCTTTCCTCCATCATGGGTTGCCAAAACATGACTTCCCACCCTGTACTCACAAGTATTGTTTCATTATCCATCACATACATGAATACTCAATCAAAATGGCCACTTTATTCATTCATATTCCAAATAAAAGCTCATTTCACAATGACAATAAAAAAGGAATTCAATTAACATTAATAATAAGTAACACAAGCAAAGATGCATATTTTATATCATTGAACAAAATAGGTTACATTACACAATTTGTTCATCTATTTACAATGTTGTATTACATTCTTTTAACCAATCAATATATCACTCATTTTTTATTCTAAATAATCCATCTCTAGGAGTCCTAAGCGCTCTACTTTTGTAACGCCTTCGTGATCCGACCCTACATACGTCTTCATAGGAGGTGGATTGGTGGACATGCCTCCTGGGGAAACAAATCCATTGTTCATGAAGTGTTCTGCATGAGGCACACTCTGTCCATCATCATCTTTATTTGTTCTTCTAGCTTTCTCTTCAGCCAACTCTGCCTCTAGGACAACAACCCTCCGTTTAAGTTCTGCAATTAGATTGTCTTGCTCGTCTAAAGCACGCATAAAACTTTCTCTGCATCAACGACAAACAAAATAAGCAAAAGGGCAAATCCCTAAAACGAAAACAACAAAAATTTTAGCACAAAAGGGAAAACCCAAAAGCAAACCAAAAATGCAATGACGAAAAAGGAGGAATAACGCATTTACCTTGTTCGAAGGACCATGGTTACTGGAACTTGCCATTTCGCACAATACCCTCAACAAAGAGGACGATGTTGAGCAAAACGAAGAGATGCAACAAAAACGTATAAGAAGAACGACAACCAAGATCGATAGCGACAACAAAGAGGGAGAATGAGAACGAGAACAAGAACGCAGAGAACATTGCTTTCTAATGAAATAGGACAAGGGGCATATTTGGAATTCCGAAATTTTGAAACCCTCCTCAATTTTAACATCATTTCTTAAAACAAAAAATAAAATAGATACAAGCCAATGAATTCATGACACGTGACGTTGGCAAAAGTGTGTCAAAAATCTGTTGTCAAAAGAAAAACGAGACATATAAAAACGAGACAATATTTTGTAATTTCTGACAAGGTATAGGTTACGGTTCAGAAAAAATCGTAGCTCTTACTTTGACCATCAGAGTATATACTATAATTTTACAAAGAAACACAGTCTATACATCTCACTGAAAAAGGTTAAATTTTTTTCCACTCACCACTGCAAACCCTTTAATAGGGTTTTCTCTCTCATTTTTCTTAGTTGTTTTCTTCTTGCATGATGTGTTCAAGTTCATTTCTATTGTTTTCTTCCTCGTTTTATTCATTATTCACTAGTGCAAAATTAGGATTTAACATAACGATGTTTACCACCAAAACGTCGTGAAAAAAACGTGATGACAAACTTGTAATAAAGCATTAACTTTTAACAATGATTTTCTTAAAATCGTCGTCATTTATCTCTCACAACACTTTTAATTACGGTTTGGAACCGTCGTTGTTTCTCTCACATGACTAATAACGACAACTTGAAAGCATAACCGTCGTCAAATAGCTTAAGTGGAGAAACAAAAGTAACTGTATTTCATAGTATTTCTTCTTTCTTACTACTCTCCAAACCTTCTATTCTTACTATCGTTGTTCACCATTTGCTACCAGCCTGTCATTCATCGCCATTGTTTCCTCCTAATGTAGTCGGTGATGTTTCGCTCCTCTCACATTCTCGTATGCATTGTTCCCTCATCTCTCATTCTTGTGCATTTTTTAGGTATCCACTATTATCCTTCCTTCGTTCTCTATTTGCACAAGTGTTGGCACATTCGTTCGCATCTCCGTTCCATTTCTACCTCCTACTCCGTTTGCACATCTGCTTATATCTCTTCCTTCTCTGTTAACATCTCCTCCTTCTTCGTTTGCATCTCCACGCATGTACTACCTATTTGTGTCACTACTACCGTTCATAGGTTATGGTTAGTGACTATTATGTATTTAAGAAATGTTTACTACTACATTGATCTTGAATATGCACAAAGAATTTTTATATCGGTTTAAATCAAAAGATTTTATGTCCAGATAATCACTATAAAAGAGTTATTAACCTTTCACTAAAAATCACTTTGAAGTTACAAGATGAACAATGAAATAACAAGAACAGAAAACACCTTCCTTTGACACACGAGGGAATGAACACCAGCTAATTAACTTGGTAGAGAACTATTTAAACCTTTAGACACACTACAATCAAACATCTCTCTCTTCAAGACTTTGATCAAGCTAATACTTAAACTCAAGAACATCCTCAAAACCAATTATGTTCTCTCAATAGTTTAGGTAACCTTAGAAAGGTTTAGGAGACTTCTATTTATTTATAGTCCAGGGGTCAAAAAATGAAAAGACAACTCCCAACTGCCAATGATAATCGATTATGAAAAGTGATAATCGATTATTTCAGGGAGTTAAGGATTTTGAAAACTGTGATAATCGATTATCGTTAGTGATAATCAATTATTGTCAAACACTAATACAAAAACATCGTATAACGTCGGTGTTTTTCGGCCTTTCACGTCTAATTCGAGGTCAACGTCATATCAGGAGACGTTATACTAACGTCGAACATAGAACAATTCGATGTAAAGCAAATTAACATCGAATTTGGTAAATATTTGATGTTAATCAATTTTTTTTTTGTTTTTTTTAATTAATTGTGATCCTTTTTATAACTCTACGAGACCTGAAAAACAGAAAAAGAACAAATATCAATTTTTTGTATTTTATAAAGCATGAACTATGAACGTGTAGTGTAGTATCAATAACAAACAATAATAACAAACAAGTTAAATCAAACAACAACAACAAACAGGTTCAACCAAACAACAATAGCAAACAAGTTCAAGAAAAAAAAATAACAAACAAGTTCAACAAATAAGTTCTTCAAAACGAAAACGAAAACTAACCTTCAAAAGGTGGGTTTGTCTGAATAAAGTGTTGCCACCAGTGAGAGAGAAAGCAGAATGCGCCTATGAAGGACAAGAACACGAAAATAATCGATCAAAACAAACGAAAATCATACCTAAAGTAGTTAATTAACATGCATTTGTAACAAATCAAAGAAAGATTACATATGATGGTTGTCAAACTTCGTTCTAGAAAAGCTTGAGCAGAAAAGAGGGTATCGTGCGCTAAGATAAAGTGAATGAATTTTCAATCTCCCGTTCAAATGTTTATTGAATTCAATAACCTTTTAACGTCTAACGCTGGGGCATTCGATGTTTTATATCCTTTTGACGTCTAATTCTAGGGAATTCAATGTCATACGTAAATACATTTTCACCTTTGCACCAAACATTTTTTGCAAAATTTATCCAATATAACAAATTTGACATCGAATTACGATTCTAAACGATGTCTAATAATTGCATTTATTTACAAAAATGTCATCGATCATTTTTAACGTTGGTTATTCAATGGTTGAACGTTGAACGCGTGACGTTATACACTATTTTTGCACTAGTGGAACCCTGGACAATTTAAAACTTGTGGAGATAATCAATTATCCGCAGTGATAATCGATTATTGCTGAGACAAAACCTTATCTACTTTTACTTGTGATAGTCGATTATCCTCTATGATAATCGATTATTGTCGCGAAAACTCAATAAAAAAGAATAAGTTATATGAAAGATAAACCTAATACAAATGATTCTACAAAAAATGCTTTAACAATGTATGTAAAAGTTCCTTGAAGTCTTCAAGTGCATCATCATCAAAATCTCTTCAAAGCATCAATGCTCCTCATAGGCAACAGTCTAAACTTAGTCTTAGAGGAAATGTTCCTTTCAAGGTGGTCCAAAAAAATCAATGATGATGCATATAGATTAGAACTTCCTATTGAATATGGGGTGAGTCCTACTTTTAACGTTTGTAACTTAATTCCTTTCACAGGAGCTGATGAACAGGAAGAAGAACTGAGGACAAATCCTTTTCCAAAGGGAGGGTTTGATGGAGGACCATTTGGGAGACATATTGGACCTCTCACTAGAGCAACGACAGAGACGATGGGAGAGGAAGATGGACCTCAAAGAACTATACTTTTATGGAAGATAGACTACTAATTATTCCTTCTTTTCTCTTAAAGCTTGTAATATGTATATATGTTTCTTTTAGGCCTTGTATTTGACTAAGGACCTTTGCTTAGTCTTTCTTAATCATCATTAAGAAGAGTTTGCGTCAATTTTGGGTTGATTCATGAGCCTTAGCGCCATTTGGATAGTGTTTATGGAAAACATTTTTCGCAACCCTTCTAATTTAGCACATTATCGAGCATTTGAAATATTCTTTTGAAAGCTTAAACGCTCGACTTGAAATATATGTATATGCGTTGATAAGATTGTCGTGATATTCAAAATATTTCTAATATAGTGTTTTGTAAGAACTTCCTTAAAAAGAAAAGATTGTTTAGCTTGGAAGTTCTTGTATTTGAAATATAAAGTTCAACTGCAGGTTTTCCAAGAGGATCGTTTAGTTGAGAGAAGAGAAAATAACTCAAGAGATTTTATACTAGTTCGCTCCAACTGAGCTACTTCCAATCTCGTCCACAGATGGTTCCCCTATAATCTTCACATGATTACAAATGAGTTTTAGCACCACTCTTGGTACTTAGCTATTTCACCGATATTTCCTCTAAGTATTAGCACCACTCCTAGTCTCAGCACCCTACCGAGATTTCCTTTGAGTATCTACACCACTTCTGGTACTCAGTTCCTTTCCGAGATTTCCTTTTAGTATTCGAACCACTCCTGGTACTAGACTATCGCACCTAGATTCCTCAACCCAAATAGAGTTCAGTTGTAAGTGTTTTAATTCTCTTCAGAATTGCAATCAATGATTGCTTACAATTAGTTCGGACTAAATCTCTCTACGAGAGGATTTGATTACAATACAATGCAGTCTAAACACTCACAGGTGTTTCTCTCTTCTCTCTTACAGTAGTAAGAATTTTGTCACTTAAGCTCGAGAGTATCTTCTTTTTCTTTTTCTCTTCTCTTCTGTTTTCTTCATCTCAGATGTATTCTTTTATTTGAGTTTTTTCTTTTGCTCTTGAGTTATCATCTTGATTTTCTTCTTGAGAGATCTTTTATTTATAGGCTTCATGAGTATTTTTCTATTATACTGAGTTTATAGTTTGTAACCTTGATACTTGTGTTTTTTCTTTCTTCTTTTCACAACAGTCGTTATGTAAGTCAACTTTGTTTAAGCAGACATTGTTTTTCAATCCTTTGCTTTAAGTAGGTTGTACGATCTTTTTAGACTTTGATTCAAGTGAGGGACATTCCGTGATTATCTCCTTTATCTCTAACGTCCACATTTTGATATATGATCTGTAGCACTATGGATGCATGTAGAATAACTTATCTGCAAAATTATAGTAAATTGTGTATGCAACAGATATGACTTTTCTTATCACTTTTGTTGTTTTCGAGCATTTATTGTCATTTAATGCTTACTCAGAACAACAAAGTGGTTTTCTATTTCTACCGTTAGGTAGCATTTTACAAAGAAGTTCTTTAATATGAAGATATCAGGCGTATATAAATACTTCATCAAAAGATAAGGTGTTTGTTTAGCTCATGATATCGTTTGATCAAGTAAACGCTTCTTTGGCTTTTTTTCTCTCTTTAGACACATAGCGTTTAACTTGCTTAGCCTTTCTTATGTGTTTTAATAATTAATTCTTTTAATGTATTTGTCGAAGACATTCTCTCGACCTATTTTTGTTTTCGAGAGAAGCCAAATACTTTATCCAGATATTTGGTGGAGGAGAGAGAAACTACGAAGCACAATGGAAAAATGAAAAAATGGAAAGATAAGAGTAAGGAACTGTGCTTGGAAGGTTGCTAGAGGAGGGTCCCTAGGATTCTCTAACCTTGACTTTTAAGAAGGAATTGCTTTTGGGTTTCAAAAGTAAATGTACAATTGAGGAGCTGGGTATTTATAGTGATTCATGCTCCATTCAAGTTAAAAGTATTATACAGTGAACACAAGAAATACAATTAGAGGACACTAAAAAAGGTTTCTCAAGCAACATTCCATCACTTATCATGCCTAGACAAGCAATTTTTTTCAATTAAGCGAAAAACACAAGACCTAACACAATTGGTCGACTTTGCAGCATTAACATGCCCTTACCAAAAATATGTTTGTATGGATAAACTTTTAAGCACATTCTTCAATAAATATTGATGTAGACAAATCATCACAAGATCCTCTTAATAGAAAAAAGTGTCAAAAATTGTGTGCACAAAGGGAATAAGCGTTTATAACTTTGATGTGTAATATGAATGTTCAAGACATATTATTTATGAAAACAAAGTATACTCATTGTTTGCCCAAGAAAAATCTTATCAAACGAAGTAGAAGCAAAGCGTTTGCATTTGATTGGTTGCACTACATGTGTTTGTTAAACAAACACTTACGTTTGATGAGATCTAATGGTTGTAAAAATATAATTTACATTTGTTGTTTAATCAAAATTAAACAAAAGTGTCGGTTAAACTTTGATCTAACATTTGCTTTGTACTAACACACTATTGTGAGCATTAGGAAAAACGTTTGTTGTATCATAATGTGTGAATCTAGAGTATGATGGCTTCGTAAGACTATATAATATATTTGTCTTCTTATAAAATAACTTCCTATACATTTAATCTTGTAAGAGCTTTAGAAGAATATCTTCAACTCATGAAAAATAAAACATTTTTTTATGCCATAGTATTATTTGGAACATTTCAGAGAAATAATCTTCTGGATTTTCCTTATAAACATACTTTAAAATAAATATATTAGTTTATCAAAAGTAGACCTAGACATTATTTGTCATTATTAAAACTGAGAATAGCATAATGTATCTCTAACAACAAACACTAGAGTGTGATAGGATAAATGGTTGAGATAAAGTCATTACATAAGAACATGTAACTTTGACAAATTCCTTAGCCTGTTTTTTAAAAAAATAAAATAAAAAAACAATGTTAACAGTGACTTACAATTTTTTTTATTTATTCTCATTACAAGAAAATTATTAAATAGAAATTAATTTAAATAGAAAAAATATTAGTTATTATATTAGAGACCATTTTATGAACTAAAAATTATTATCTAAAATCGTCTTTGTTAATAATAAAGAATTATAATTGTTTATGGTCAAATTGGTCTCTAATATTAATTTTCAAAGTTTTAACTACTTTTTATTATTGGATTTTAAATTAGTTTGTAATTAATAATTAAGACTAATGCTAGTAACTAGTTAAAATTTAGTAACTAATGTAAAATTCTTAAACACTCGTTCACATACTAATAACAAATTTTTATTAATATAAATTATTTTATAACAAATAATTTTGAGTTCAAAAAATAATATATAATAATATAGATAATACAATGATTAATTATTTTTTTATCTTTAAATTAATTATTACTTAATGATGTTATTGTAGTATTAATTTTTTTATCATGAATTATTTTCCTTCTTTTCTTCCAATTATATCAAACAACATCTTGAGATATTCCTCAAGAATAATGAGCGCTTAGCATATTCTAATGGTTCCATCAAATTCAAGTTGAAGGTTAATATTGGACAATGCCCTGTGTCAAGTGAAATAAATAATTGTTTTAATATTCTTGTTCGAGAAATATCAGTATCATGCATTAAATATAAATATTTCTCTTCTTTTCAAAGTTTGAAACTGATTCGTATTTTGTATTGATTAATTTCTTTCGTTAGACTCAACTCCTATAGATGAAATAAACAATTGGTATACTTGTCCATTACAAATAACCTTAATGATTTGGAATTCGAATCTTAGCTGGATATAATTGAAAATTCTCAGCCAGTCTGGCTTGCGACCTGTTAAAATATAATAAACAGCCGTTGAAATTGGCCAACGGCCAAAAAGCGTTGGGGCCATAAAGTATGAAAAATCTTTAATATATATTTTATCTTTATAAAGTCTATCCCTGAACGCTGTAGATATGAAAAACGCAAATTTAATCTGAATAAAAACTAATCAAATTACATAGTATACAAAATGAAAAAGAATCCAAGATATTTACGGCACGATTTTGAAGGTCAAATTGAAGGTTCAAATGGGAAATGGTGGGCGTGAATTGCTGACTAAGACCTAATAGTGATTAGTTTCTTCAGCACAAGCAAACTACTGTAGACTTTGCAATCTATGTTGTTCTAGTGCTTGATGAATAGGATGCAAGATATGAAGAAAAATAGGAGGATGATCCTACGCTAGTTTGCAAACCATGCTGCAAAGAAGAATGGAAGGCCTCCTGACCCAGTGGCACTGGTCTGTCAGGTAACTGGGGTATGTCAATGTCACCCTCTAACATCTTAAGGGCCTCAGCAATGGTAGGTCTTAAAGCCACCATCGCATGAGCACAGAGTATTCCCACAAGAACAAACCTTTCCATGATCTTCTCTGGTCCCTCTTCCTTTATTGACTGGTCAAAAATGTCTTCCACGTTCCCTGATTTTGCCAGTGTCCATGCCCAATCCGTGATCAAAACAACCGATGAATTCATGGTATCAAGCACTTTTCTTCCACTCATGATCTCAAGAATCACAATGCCAAAACTGTACACATCACTCTTCTCTGTCAGTTGCCCATAAAGAGCATACTCTGGTGCCAAATAACCATATGTGCCAGCAACTCTTGTTGTGAGATGAGACTGGCCATCATTCCCTTGCTTCGCCAACCCAAAATCTGACACTTTTGCTTTCATTTTTGAATCCAAAAGTATGTTGGTAGCCTTTATGTCACGGTGATAAATTGGGGGTTTGATCTCATAATGCAAATAAGCAAGCCCCTTAGCCACATCAAGGATTATGTTCTTCCTTTGTGGCCATGTTAGCCTATTAGCACCAGAAACTGATAACTGGTAACTGAGGCTGCCATTTGGCATGAAATCATAAACCAGAAACCTTCTCTTGCCTTTCAAATTATCACTTGAAATGCAACAGCCCCGAAGAGGAAGAAGATTCCTGTGCTTTATTTTGCTTATGATCTCCACTTCGTAGCAGAAATCTTCATCCCCTTTTGTCTCCAAATCAAAAATTTCCTTTACCGCAACCACAGTGCCATCTGAAAGAGTCCCTTTGTACACAACCCCATCACCACCTTGGCCAACCATATTCCTCTGAGAAAATTTACCAGTGGCTCGCTCAAGCTCCGATATGCGAAACCATTTCGCACCAGTATTAGGCAAAACACTGTTCCTCACACCGTTTTCAACCGACCTGTGATACTTATCTTCCTTCCTTCTCTTATCCCACTTTCTGTACACCAAAATCAACACAAAACCAAGCACAACACCAGTAACAGCACCCACCAACCCAAAAACAAGTTTCAGCTCTTGTTTTCTATTCGATGAACCTTTCACAGACAGCGGCAAGCCCAGTATGCAACCAGCGGTGCCCAAATTTGTAGGACCGTATTGATTAACAATAGCCGAGGCATACAAAACTGTGAAGTAAAAGCACTTTGTGCCATTTGGGTCTAAACTATTGAGGTGGGAAGTCACTTTGAGACCAGCATCAGTACAAAGGCTGCAACGGGTTTGATCACTCATGTCCCCATTGCAAGAAGTGTCCAAGGGGCTAATCATACCCACTTTACTCTTCCAATCATCTACAGTTATGATTCCTGCACAAGTGGAAGCGTTGGTAACAAAGTCAGAAGCTCTAGGAAAACAATAAGGGACCAAAGAGGAGTTAATTGACAAGGCTGAGACTTTGGTCTGAAAATCTGACAAGCAGATGGAGGAAGTGTTTTCATCAGGAAGTTGAAAGTAGGAAGTGTTTTTGAGGTGTTCGGCCAACCCCATGCCAATTACACTGAGCAAAGCTTGACAACAGTGCTCCTTATCAACAACAGGGTCTCTGCAAGATGAAGCATCCCAGGGAAAGGTCTCAACGTAGCTGAGATCCATGGGGCATGTGGTGGATGAAACACCAGATATGGAAACAGTGAAGAAGAAAATAAGGAGAGAAAGAAGAACCACTTGCTTATCCATTTTCTGGGGCAGGCAAAACCTTGAAACCTTGATTTTGTGACCATTAGTCTTTTATAATACAACCACTATCGGATGGATAACTGCAAGTTTTACCAGTCAAACCTGGCTTGCTGTGATCAAAAGCCACGTTTAGAATAGAATGCACAGTAAAACTGAATTAAAAATTTGATTTTGATGTCGTTTTCAAAGTTAAGTAACAAGAGGGTTCGGTGTATTTTATGCTGACCCAGGTCAAATTGTTGCTACTATTTTGAACTTATGTTTTTGGTTTTGGTTTCTGGACAAAGACATTTGCGGTCTCTTTCGTGTTTCCTTAGTCCCAAGTCTCAATAAGCAAGCGTTTTTAAAAGCGCGCCAGGTAATAATGGTTCATCATGAAGGGACTAATACCTATTATTAGTATTCTTTTAATATTAATTATAATATTTTACGATGTTAAATAAAAATAAAATGATAGCTCTATTTAATAAACTTGTCAACAAAGTTCACTCGGTGGTTCCAATGTCGTTGAGCTTATATGTTGACAAGTTTTGTACTTGAGTTAGGGAATTTAACTTCTAATATTATATTAATCCAATCTTTAAAAAGAAATTATTAAATATGATTTTAGTATCTAAATATGAAATTTGGATATGAACGAAAATAATTTAGACATGTAAATAATTTAGATATATTTTTAGGTTGATATTTGAACGAAAATTTATTAAACATGTAAACAATTTAAATTTAATCGTTGACACATTAAACAAATTTAATATAATTAAATTAAAAAATTATATTTATTTATTTTTAAATTTTGTGATCAAATTCTATCAAAATTTATTTATAATATAAGACAAATATATACATATTTATATTTTTAGTTTAATTAATGAATTTATATTATTCTAAAATAGCTTAGTTTGAGAGAGTATAGAAAATTTGTAGTAAATTAAAGAGTATAAAAATGTCCTATTTAGTAATTTACTTATGATTATTAATTTTATCATAATATTATAGTTTTAAGACTTTGCTTTTGATAACATAAGCTTTTACGCTTTATTTATTTCTATACATTGCTTGTTTTTAAATACTTGTTTTAATATAAATATATTTTTTTAGATTTTTAATTTCTTTCTTCTATGACTTTTAAGTAAGACTTAAACCTAAAAAAAATTATATGTTAGTTTTACATTTTGTTTTCTCCCAACTTTTGTATTTTCTTATGTTTTATTTTACAAATGGTTAACAAGTAGGTTTTTTTTAACCTAACTTAACCTCATAAAGTTGTAACACATGCAAACTCTAAAAAGGTGGGTTTGAATAAAATTTTAAATCTTTTTGCAAAGCAGTGTTTAATCTTTTTTGTAGGGGTTAAACGATCTGCAACAATTATTAGACACATGAGTGTATAAAACAACGTGTAAGGAAAATATTTGAAAACAAAAGTAATAACACACTTATTTTTATACTACATCCAATTTCTCCTTAAACACTCTTAAGGAGTTCCAGTAATCACAAAAGATTATAACAAGTTTAATCACTCTTAGTATACAACAAAGTCAACTAGTTAGGACGAGTATAGTCACTCCTAGTATGAACTAGTCTAACTGACTAGACGGTTTAACTCTACTGAGTTAAACTTACAAGAGTTTTACTTCACTTCTTAAAGAAAATAACAAAGGTTTTATAGATTAAAAGAATAGAATATGTAACTCTCGTAGAGAATATTTGAAATCTATAAAAAGAAATTATGAAAACTTATAAAGAACTTTTTCTTTTTCAAAGAACTATCATTAGACTATATAAGCTTTAGAGAGAATAATAGCAAGAGAGTGTGTACCAATAATTCTTCTTGTTTCTTCTCTTCATGTAGTCCTCTTTATATAGGCTTTTTTGAAAAATATTCGTTACTCCACTAGTGCAGCAAAGAGAAACGACAGCGGTTGTTTTTTAATATACGCTTCGGTTTTAGAACTGCGGCATATACAAGCGAGGTAAAAAGGTCTGACACTTTAGGTCGCGGTTCCAACCGAGGTAATAACCTAGGGATATGACAACGGTTCTTGCGTGAACCGCGGCTAAAACCCTTTTTTTAATTTTCGTGTAACCTTTGGCCTCGGTTTTACCACAACCGAGGTAATAACCTGGGGATATGACAACGGTTCCTGCTTGAACTGCGGCCTAAACCCTGTTTTTTTTTAAAAAAAAAATCGTGTAACCTTTGGCCTCAGTTTTAGCACAACCGAGGCCTATTCTCTTGCAATCTTTTTAATAGCATGTATGTTTTTGTGATATCCGCTATCACAAAAACAGACCTGCATATCAAACAATACCATAACAACACAGATTCAACACAATAGTCAATATTTACATCACATAATGTACAAAGTCTACAACATTTTGTTTTCTCCCAACTTTTGTATTTTCTTATGTTTTATTTTACAAATGGTTAACAAGTAGGTTTTTTTTAACCTAACTTAACCTCATAAAGTTGTAACACATGCAAACTCTAAAAAGGTGGGTTTGAATAAAATTTTAAATCTTTTTGCAAAGCAGTGTTTAATCTCTTTTGTAGGGGTTAAACGATCTGCAACAATTATTAGACACATGAGTGTATAAAACAACGTGTAAGGAAAATATTTGAAAACAAAAGTAATAACACACTTATTTTTATACTACATCCAGTTTCTCCTTAAACACTCTTAAGGAGTTCCAGTAATCACAAAAGATTATAACAAGTTTAATCACTCTTAGTATACAACAAAGTCAACTAGTTAGGACGAGTATAGTCACTCCTAGTATGAACTAGTCTAACTGACTAGACGGTTTAACTCTACTGAGTTAAACTTACAAGAGTTTTACTTCACTTCTTAAAGAAAATAACAAAGGTTTTATAGATTAAAAGAATAGAATATGTAACTCTCGTAGAGAATATTTGAAATCTATAAAAAGAAATTATGAAAACTTATAAAGAACTTTTTCTTTTTCAAAGAACTATCATTAGACTATATAAGCTTTAGAGAGAATAATAGCAAGAGAGTGTGTACCAATAATTCTTCTTGTTTCTTCTCTTCATGTAGTCCTCTTTATATAGGCTTTTTTGAAAAATATTCGTTACTCCACTAGTGCAGCAAAGAGAAACGACAGCGGTTGTTTTTTAATATACGCTTCGGTTTTAGAACTGCGGCATATACAAGCGAGGTAAAAAGGTCTGACACTTTAGGTCGCGGTTCCAACCGAGGTAATAACCTAGGGATATGACAACGGTTCTTACGTGAACCGCGGCTAAAACCCTTTTTTTAATTTTCGTGTAACCTTTGGCCTCGGTTTTACCACAACCGAGGTAATAACCTGGGGATATGACAACGGTTCCTGCTTGAACTGCGGCCTAAACCCTGTTTTTTTTTAAAACAAAAATCGTGTAACCTTTGGCCTCGGTTTTGGCACAACCGAGGCCTATTCTCTTGCAATCTTTTTAATAGCATGTATGTTTTTGTGATATCCGCTATCACAAAAACAGACCTGCATATCAAACAATACCATAACAACACAGATTCAACACAATAGTCAATATTTACATCACATAATGTACAAAGTCTATTAACTATAATCAACATGTTATAATGTATTTTAAATCTAATAATTATGAATTATTATATAATCTAACTAAATGTTTTGCAATTGCTTTCCTTAGGAATATAAGTGACTTCTCAGGAATTGGACTAGGAGTCTTGAATCTCGGCACAAGATAATTGTTATTAATTAGTGTATATGAATTCCAAATGTTGGAGAAAATCAAAATTCATTAAATTTAAATATTATTGTTTCCCAGCCTCTTGTGATATGGGCACGAATAATGTGGGTCATCCAATACATTACATAGTATCCACACTCATATGACCCATTTTGTCTGTTACACTACAATATATCATCACAGTTATAAATAGTTAGTGAAAATCATTAAAACAAAACAACTATAAGAAAGTATGGCTTTATCATATGTCAAACCTTGAGAATAATCCATGTAAGATTGTTAGCAATTGATCTCCCAACCAACATCATACTTGCTAAATAGAACTATATATAAAATAAAGGTTTTAGCATTCATTTATATAACAATGAAAGTCCAAACATTGAGGTTCTTATCAATCAACTGCTTGTTTGAGATGTTTGGGAGGAGACTTGTGCAATGAGCAGAACCACAAAGCATAGCTCTCCTGTACAGAAATAACAAGTAGCTACCAATGGCACCTGAAATTCATAATAATTTAATTATTATATATTAAAATCACATATGGAACTTTATTATGTTAACAAAGTTCACTTACCCAAATATATAAGGAATAAAAAGTATCTTCTTCCCGCTTGCAAATCTGCTTGTGAGATATGTTGTGATCTCATCAAAATCATTTGTTTCGTGAATGACTTGGGGATCAATGAACCCATAAACATCATTGTACCCCAAGTTGTTACTGACACCAAACATATACCTGAAATCAAAAATTACCTTTGATATAAGTATACTTGATATATAAATCAATTTTATATACATAATTGCTCCCGACGCAAGCTCTTTGACATCTTGGCTATGCAAGTATATTGGGACCTCAAAGCCTCTCCTAAATACATTAGCATCATATTCAACCTCCAAAGGCTTATTTCCAATGATGTCAACAAGTTGTTGCAATGCACCAAGAGGATCGTCCTCAGATAAACGAATCTTCTCCTATGCATGCGTCTATTGTTACGTGAAAAAATAAGATAAGTTTTGACATTAATAACATGTAAACTTTAAAATTGAGAAGTGTAAAGTAGAATTTCATACCGGGGGTCAGAAACCGAACCAACCAAGTGTTTAGGTCAAGCGATAAAAGACTGTAATGCTTATGCCACAATGAAAATCTCATATGTGGGCAGAGGAACTGGTATGATAATGTTGTCTACTGAGACCTTCACCTCATCCTCTGATAGCTCCATACCATGAACAATAGTCGCTGCCTGAAACATTGTTCCACGAGCTACCAGCATCGTCCCGGTACCATCTAAAATGTATAACAGACATGGACTAGCATCGTCCATGTCATCCCCTGGGACGACTGGTGCTGAACAACTTCCTTTCCCGCTTCTCCCTGTTAGAGTAAATGTTAGATTATACTAAACATAGAAATTATTGAACATAAATGTTTATTAATTTTACCTGTGGGAGGCACAACATGTTCTCGTTCCTGTACATGAGATGGCATCAGGCGCATGGCCACGGTTCCCCTAAGAACCGAGACCTATTCCCTGACGGTCTGACTCCAAGTTTAATTCAGGACTGCCTTAGGGGGAATGTCAGAATTTTGCAAGGACAATAGGCCGTAGTTCCCCTTAAAATCGAGGCCTATTCCCTGATTGTCTGACTCCAAATTTATTTCAGCACTGATTCATTTTTGACAGTCTGACTCCAAGTTTATTTCAGGACTGACTTGACAGGAATGTCAGAATTTTGCAGGCACAATAGGCCGCGGTTCCCCTCAGAACCGAGGCCTATTCCCCTGAAAATTTATTAAAGGACTGACTTGGCAGGAATGTCAGAATTTTTCAGGGAGAATAGGTCGCGGTTTCCCTCATAACCGAGGCCGAAAGGCATATACGGTCGCGATTTTGTTGCAATCGAGGCCTATACTGTCGATATAATTTCAAAAATGTCACCGTGCAATATTATGCTTCGGGTTTTGGTGAACCGATGCATAATGTGCGCGGTAATAAATCAATTTTTTACTAGTGCTCAGAGCTTTCAACTTTCATATAGAGATGTAGCCTTTTTGTATTAGGCCAGAAGCTATATTGTGTCTTGTAGAGACAATTGTGTGGTGTACGAAAGAGACTAGCAAAATAAAGGTCTCATCCCTAGACACTTAAAACACTTGATATCACTAGTGCGCTTGGAGGATGTTGATCCATCTTTGGGTTTCTCAAACTTTCTAGGAGGATCCTCTCTTTTGATTTGTTTTCCCTCCCTCTTGAAGTCTCTTTTGACATTAGAACTAGAGTGGATAGTTTTCAAACATTTTTTCAATACTTGTTGCTCTACCTTAATGTAAATTTGTACCAAGTCATTTAAGTTTTGGTAGGGCAACAATTCCATTCTGTCTCTAATCTCAACATTGAGACCACTTAGAAACTTAGAGATGATGGTCTCATCTTTCTCATGTACTTTAAGAGGGAGAAATAAATTTTAATTTTATACAAACTTTGAGAGGGAGAAATAAATTTCAATTTTATATGACCTTTGAGAGGGAGAAACAAATTTCAATTTTAAATATAATTACAAATATTTAATTACAAAGATTCATAATTTAAAATATAAAAGAATTAAGTTATTATATTATTTATTCATTTTTCTTCTTTTTATTCAATTTGTTGTACAAGGGTGAGTAGATGACAAGCACGTCTTTGGATTCATGGTAATTAAACTTTATTTATAATTGTATCATAAATTATCTAATTAATTTAAGTATTGAAAAAATAATAAATGTTTTTCTATAACTAATTGTTAATAGTTTGAAAATAAAAATAATATGATAGAATGAAATGATTTTACTTTGATATAAATTGTTTTTATTTTTATTTATCCTAATAGAAAATTAGTCGGTTTATTACATGATTTTTTAATATATTAATTCTATATAATAATGTTAATAATAAATTATAGCATTTAAAAATATTTAAAGTATAATTCAAAGTTTAGAAAACACGTTCAGTAAATACTTGATTGAACCAACTTATATTAGTTTTAAAAATATACTAAAATTTCAAACACAACTTAAAAAGATTGTATTAAAAATAAAATAAATTAAATAATACAGCAATTTAATTATTTTATATTTAAATCAAAATTATGTATGTTTTTAATATTTGTCTCTTTTTTCTCAAAATTCAAATAAAATTGATCTCTATACTTTAATATAATAAATAACTGGATTTCTTTTAAAATACATGTGTTATGTGTTCTAATATTTTAATCCAATCAATATATTTATTAGACATGTCACCTAAAAATTAACGTCGTTTGTTCTACTAGAATAAAGATATTCCTTATATTACTAAAGTTCATTGATGAATTTTATATGAATTTTGAGATAGAAACAAATTTCAATTTTGTTTGTAAGAGCTAAAAACATACTTAACTAAAAAACATAAGAATGAATGATAACATTTAATAATACACAATCTTCCTCCATAAGATAAGAGCTTATGTTTCCATGTCTTTAGTTTTCTACCAAACTTTATTTCCAAACATCTCATCTTTATTTTCATGTCAACTACAAAATTGTGAACAAGAATGAGAGGGTGAATAACAAAGAGAAAATAAAAGTATAAAAAAGGGAATGAAGAGAGAAATGGAGAAAGGTAACATTGCTTGTTGGGTGAGTGAGTTGATCACTATCTAGAATGTAACATTTCAAAACCACGCATTCTTGTTAGGCGAAGGTCATAAATAGGCAAGAGCTTTCGATTTTTGAAAAAGACAAAACCCTTCTACTACTCTTTGACAATACTAAATGTTGAAAACACAACTTCTCTTTATTAAGACAACCTGGTAGTATGACGTTTCTTCTTGTAATGAAAACTTAGTAATGTATCTTAGGTAAACACAATGAAAACAACCTGCATAATTCTCATCATCAATTTGAACGCCGTTATTCTTCAAATCCATAATTAACATGTTAAATTCATCCAGTTATTCACTAACTATAATTTCATTACTCATTTTGTATTAGTACAATCCGTGCTACGAATTTAAAGACAATTTTTATTAGAGATTATATAAGCTCTTAAGCTTCTTAAAGGTCATGAAGTAGACTTGGAGAATATATATATATTTTTTGTGTAATTTCTGGTTTTGGGTCTTTGTTGGATCTTGTAATTGTTTTATTTTCTATTTTGTTTCTATTAGATCTTATACACAATTCTATTTTTGTTGTGATTGAAGAATTTTTTTTAACTCTAGTTAAGAAGATTGTTAGATGGGTCGTAGAAGTATTTGGGCACATGAGTAAAAGATTCATAGTATATAGGTCTTTTGGTACACTTTTGTACTCCAAATTACTTATCTTATGGAATTTGAATCATTATTTTAAAGTGAAATTCTCTTTTAGTTCTTCATTTAAACTTTGGTCCTTATTTTTGAGTTTCCAATTCAAAGTAACATATTTTCCTCTACTCATTAATTTATTTTTAATATTGTGACATCAATTAAGGTAGATTGGAGTTTCTTCATCTATAATTCCTTCCGCGTTTTTTTCTTGGAACTTGCATCAACACCTAGTCATGAAGGCTTAGAACAATTGCATTGTGATCCTTTTCCAACTCCTATTTCTCATCCTTCCTATACTGGTGATCCCCAAACGGCCTCGACGGACGGTACCCGAGAAACATCAAGGTCGGACGGCCACGACAAGTGGATTTTCGAACATGATTAAGGTAAAACACTGATTAAGGATGATTGGGCTGTGGATTAGGCCGTGATTAAGGCTTTGCTATTGTGAAACCCATGACCAAAACTATAAATATAGGTCAAAGGTAAGAGGTAGACAGGTTCATTAATTACGCATTTATTATAACGCTTACCTTACCGATCGGACTATCACTGACTTTGGTATCGGAGCACCTTTAGCAGGTACACCTCCGGTCGGTCCACAGAAGATTGAAAAAGGCTCGACTGGACAAAGAGAACAGAGAGAGCGTGGACCGGACGACGTTTGGAGAAAATTGTGCAGAGCTTAGATGATTCGACCCTATACCGGAACACTTTCCGTCATGGCTACATCAGGCTTGGGTTCGCTTTGCTTCGAGGAGACTTTCTTAACTAAAAAAAATGTGTATCTTCAACCGTCATAACCAAAAATCATTCAATTTAGATAACTTCTCAACCTCATAATTTTAGAAAGTTATGATGATTAAATTTCAACCAGTTTGTTATAGAATTTATCGTACAAGTTTTGAAAAGTCGTCTATCACAAAAGCATAAACTTATAACAAAATTAATCATATACTATATTCACTATAGAAATCCAACATAAAACCGATAGAAATGAACACTAAAAATAATTATGACTCAATGGAAGTATGTACAACTTCAATATGTATTACCAACATAATTCACAATAAAACAATAAAGATTATAACTTTAGTTTGATTGCTAGTTAAAAGTTTATATCAAAAATTTTAACTAAAAGAACATCACTCTATTACTAAGTAACAATACATACTTCTATAGACACTAAAGAAAACTAGAAATTTTTTGTTTTAATCTTATTTATCTGAATCAATCTTCACACTCAGAAATCTTTAAAACTAAATCTCTTGTCTATCTTTTTTCTTCTTTTAGCAACATAAACGTCTTACCAACCCCATCTTTTAAATATCCTCCATAGTTCCATCACTCCGTATTGAAAGTGAGAAAAAAAAAAGTTAGATGTATCCCAAAAATGATGATCGTTCTGTTTGTATTTTCTCAATTTGATCATTCATGGGTGCTTTCTGCTTTTTCATGTGGGTCAATCTCCCCCGATAAACTACCCACTCTATCTCGTCTTTCATAACTTTATTCCTTAATTAATTATATTCATCTATTGTCCACTAATAATGTTTTGTCAGTTTTCAATACTGATTTTCTTTTTTATGTTTATAAGAAAAATATATGATTTGATCTATAAAAATATTGAAAGATTAATAAAAAGAAGTATGTTTATCATTTAAATATTCATGTATCATTGTTAATTATCATTGTCAATGATCAGGGTAGTCCAAAGTCGTTTTATATATTTTTTATTTATATATGTTTTGAAAGTGTAAGATATATAATTTGATGTATGGAAAAGGGTTAAAGCACATCAATTGCTTCTTATATTTTATTAATTATTTATTGTTGATAAAAATAATAATTATATTTTAAGTTCTTAAATTTAATTATTAACACAGAACACTTTAGTCCCTCAGATTAAGAAAATACAGTCCTTTAAATTTACCGTTTAGGAATTGAAAAAACACTTTAATTAATCAGATTTAGTATATAGCCTTTTGCTAAATTTGGAAAACTGAAAAATTTAAAATTTAAATGGGATTTACTTCACGTTTTATGAACTAAAAATATAAGTAAACCTATTTTTTCAATGTAAAACGTGTGGTTTAATTGAATAATATAGTTTTACCATGTTGTCATTTTCAACATTTGTCCTTCGTTGTTAAGAAACTCCATCCAATGGACGAAAGACACGTCCTAGACAATGATTTCCAATACAGGCGATGGAGTTAAAAGCAATTATAAAATACACCCTTAACTAATTTTTTTTATTAATATGTAATAATAATAATAACAATAATAATAATAATAATAATAATAATAATAATAATAATCAATATAAAAAATATAAACTTTAAAAACTTTTTCATTATTCTTTATAATAAACTATTATCTCCTTTAATTTTCATATTTTATTTTATCCTCAATTATTTTTTAAATTTTGAAAAAATAAAGAATAAAAGTAATTATCTAAATGATAAGAGCACACATTTCAATCCTCTTTTTCACTAGTAATACTAAGGTGAATTGTCAAGCAATTATATTTTAAAAACTAACTGTCAAAATATATTTTTTTTAAATCATTAATATAACAAAAGCTCAGCCATGCTAAAAGGACCAAAATCAGTGATTATCCAAAGAGAACGTAACTAAAAGCAATCACTGTTAATATGGTATAGATAAGATCGTACAAACTATTATTTTTATTTTGACAACCATCATAAAAAAATTGAACATAGTGCGATATCACGTGGATGTTAGTATTAACACAGATAGATTGTAATACGAAAGTTATTTGAAAAATTATTTTCAGAATAATTTAGAAAAAAAAATCGAATATGTTTACAAATTTTAATAATATATCAAAGTGCCAAACACACAAGAGAATATAAAGTGAGAATAAGGACAAAAAGAAAGTAATAATAGTAAAAGTAAATGTAAAATATAACATGAAATAATACAAAATGTTACTATATATAACAAAAGAGAGAGATGAAACAATAAAGTCAGAGAAGAAATAATTACATACTTTGATCATAGTCTCTACAGCTATTTTTTTTACCAATCATTGCTCAATAATTAAAAAAGTGATTTAACATTTAAACATTAAACGTGCTCAAACCTTTAATTTTTTTCACACGCACGTGCTCACTTATAAACCCTTAGTTTATTTTTTTTCTTTTTGTTAAGTGAAATCAGGAACTAAAAATGAATTAAAATTACAAAAAAAAAATCACTGGCGGGTAATGATAGTTGCATGGTGTAGTGTTGGTTCCTACCAGAGAGATTTAAATATGTTTTTTAGAAACAAAAAGAGAGAGACAGAGAAACAGAATTATTAAAGGCACACAGTAAAAGACAAAAGGTTTAGTTGTCAAGTAAGAGAAGAGAGATCTCCATCCATTCGTGGATCTCACTGGCGCCTGAGGCGCGTGTGCGTTTGGGGTTTCTCAAAAAATAGAAAGATGATAGCTTGGAGAGACAGTTATATAGGCACCCTTTCCATGATCACTTCCTTCCTAAACCCAAACACAAACCCACTCAACACCACTATATATTTTTTCATTCCACTTCATTCCCTCAACCACAACAACATGAGAAACCCTTCATCAACATCAACAACCAAGAACAAGAAGACTGGTGGTGGTAGTAATAGCACTACCACCAGCTACAATAGCAACAACAATAACATTAGCAGCAATAATAATGGTTCCAACACCAACACTCCATGCTGCAGCAAGGTTGGCTTGAAGAGAGGACCATGGACACCAGAAGAAGATGAGGTGTTAGCCAATTACATCAAGAAAGAAGGAGAAGGGCGTTGGAGAACGCTCCCCAAGCGTGCTGGCCTTCTCCGGTGCGGCAAAAGCTGCCGTCTCCGCTGGATGAACTACCTCCGCCCCTCCGTCAAACGCGGCCACATCGCCCCTGACGAGGAAGATCTCATCCTCCGCCTCCACCGCCTCCTTGGCAACCGGTAATATATATATATTGTTTGCATTCAGGGTTTAGGGTTTCTTCTTGTCAAAAACAGAATTAGGGTTCGTGTTATTTCTTCTCTTTTCTAGCTAGGGTTTGATTTCTTGTCTTGTGTATTAGGTGGTCTTTGATTGCTGGGAGGATTCCTGGAAGAACAGATAATGAAATAAAGAACTATTGGAACACCCATCTAAGTAAAAAGCTCATTAGCCAAGGGATTGATCCCAGAACTCACAAACCTCTCAACCCACCATCCATGAATATCAATATTCCTTCTTCTTCTACTCCTTCTACTACTTTTACTGTCACTCCACCCTCTATGCCTCCTCCAATGATCATCACCAGCCACAACCCTTGTCATGATCTCACTCTTGTTAATCAAGGACTTCATGCGATTCATCATTTGGGTCAACACCTCCAACCTCCCGTTTCAAACCCCTTTGATAATAACAACATTAGCAATCAAGTGGCTGCTGTCACAGATGATGTTTCTGCAATGGGGTTCATGGACAGTGAGGATTGCAACGATGATATCAACATCAATTATTACTCAGATGATGTTTTTTCTTCCTTCCTCAACTCCTTGATCAACGAGGATGCTTTTGCGTCCCAGCAGCACCACGTGCAAACAGAGCTCCCCAGTGAGCGTTGCATTCCACTGCCGTGTGATGATCGTGTGGATGATCCTCTGGTTTCAATCACAACTGCTTCCACATCGCAGGGTTACGATGATGACCTTGGGGTTCTCTGGGAATCGCCTCTCGTGCCTTCTACTACTTTCACCCATCACGTTAACGATCCCATCATCAAGATGGCTCATGATCACCATCACCACAATCAATAGTATCTACCACTCTTCTTATCTGTTAACTGCTTCATCAAAAACCAAGTGTCCGAGAATACTGCGATTTTTATGTATACATGTTTTGTTTTGTATCCTGTGAAAAGATATGAAGAGAAGGACATTAGAGGAGTCATCAAGAGGGATCTCACAGTGAATAATACCCTTTGAAGCTTTGTGCTTTAATGGAGCTGAAAGACAACTAATGATCCATATAACAGATCTTACATAGTGAGATAAGATTTTATTGTTGCTGTGTTATTCATGGTTCCACATATGTGTAGTTGCTTTTGTTGTATGATACCTTTAGTCATGGACTTGTTGAGTTTGGCGTGTTCAATTCCATGACATGCATATTGCTTCTAGCTTGCTATGCAAAACACAACAGGTTTATTACTGTACTATGATTTGTGTTTTAAATCATAGTACCGTTTTACTTTAATGGTTTGTGTAAGCTAAGTGGAATCAAGATGTATTATGTGTGGTTTCTTCACTTGATTAAATTAAACTTCTTTCTTCATCACTTAAAAGATATTCATGATCAATTTTGATGCTCTCAGAATGAAAAAAAAAAAGAAAAAGAGTTTGTTTTCTTGTAACAATGAGTTTGAATAAGACAATTTAAGATATACTCTATAAATAATGTAATAATAGATATACATTACATGTATAAAATTTCTCAAATAAATTCTTTATTTTTCAAATTTGAGTATAAGTTCATTTTAATTTATATAAAAAAAATTATTTATAGATTTTTATGAAAAAATTCAAACAACTGGGCCTGTCGTTCCCACGTATATGGAAACATAACCACATGTGAATGAAGAAATATATGTGTTTGTTCCTGAACTTTGTAGGGAATGTCAAAGGATATTTTCTTGTTTTTTTATACTGTCATCATTAAAGAGGTCAAATCAGCCTGCACAAAGTTTAAGAATATAAATTATCCCTTAAGAATTTACCCCTTTTTTACGGCAAGAAGAATTTACTTGAGGAAAATCAAATTTTACACTAAACATATCACTAAAAAAATTATTTTTAGAAATAATTTAATCATTAAAAAAAATTAAACTCTTATATTTGTAAAGTAAAAAGGAAATTAAAAAGAAAAATAATAAACATAAAGTGGCTGTAAAAATTGATTAGATGTCTAATAGTATACTTTACGTTAACCACAAGCAAATAGTGTATTTTATATACATATACTACGTTGGCATATATAAAAGAAAATTCATATATATTACGAGACTTTTATGTAAGCCATACAATCCGGTGGCCATTAAAAAACCTTTTATCTAATAATTATCCGATTAATATATAAATTTTATAAATTACATTACAAACTCGCCATCTGAAGAAAATGTTAAGGCAAATCACACAATCCATAAAGCTTTTTATTTTCTGGTGAGACCATAAATATGTTACAAAATTCAATCACATCTAAGACCACAAATAACTTTGTACATTGTTTCAGGACAGATGAAAAGGTGAATGAAAATATAAGGTGAGCTATGATTTCATCCTTTTTGAAACGTATTTTCCAACACTATATATTTTTTTTCTCATGTTAATTGCCTTTTGTTTGTATTTATCAAACAACATATTCTATGCATAATATAATACATCAATGTGCATGAATGCCCATAAACAACTTAAAAAAGATAGTGTTCTTAACTGAAAGAATGGTATTTTAGAGAAATTGAGTTTATCCTCACGAGAGATGAAGGCCAAGCTTGCTGGAAAAGATTGAATAAAGATCCACATTGGAAAAAGATAAAGTAGAAAATCATGATTCTTCAACTCTTAAGTGAATAAAAGTTTTATGATATCAATGTATCAATGTGATGAGTGAAAAAAAATGAGTAAGCATTTCTAGTGAAAAAATATATTTATTGACTTTTAGACCACTAGAATAAGTGCTTAATAATCAAAAGATATAATTAATTCTATAAGTATTTGAATAATATACATATAATTTTTTTATAAATAAATATAACCATTTTGTTATTGACAAAAGGATGTGTAATATAAATATAAAGATGTTCCAACCCATATATAATGAAAAGTAAAAAACAAAAACAAACTACTTAAAAAAAAAAACTATAAGATTCTCATACTATATACTTTCTACTACAAGCTATAAACGCAGTCACACACAAATAAAATTCATAAAAACTAACCTAATATAAGTAACCACACTTATAAGGGTTTGTTTTAATATGCTCAATAATCATAATTTACTAGTTGAAATGAAGGAAGGTATATATTTCTTTAATTTTTCAAAGTGCATTTTAAAAACAAACTCATAATAGAACTCTGAACTCCACGCAAAGTAGATCATATACGTCAAATATATATAATAATAAATTAATTTAAAGAAATTAGGAGCCCCTCTTCATTAACCAGAGTATTCACAAGTAATTAGTATTATATATTATAATAGATTTTTTCCTCTTTTGTGGAAAAAAAAGTATTGGAAACGTGTAGGAGTGATACATCAAAACAACTTGTATTTAACACATCACATGTACACTAATTGGATTAAAAAAAACATAATTTCTCTTCAGAAACTTAAAAAAATGCTTTATTATCCAAGTGTGATATATAAGGTGAAATAAGCTAACCATATTAAAATTCTCATGCCTTAAAAGACAACCTTTGAAATAAACTAATTTACCGAAAACCATTTAAGCATATGCATATTCGGACCAAATCTCTATTATGATAAAATGAGACTTACACAATGCCAGCCATGCATGAACTGCTACCCATGTCATGATGTCAGACCTGAAAAGAGATGTCAAGGTGAAAAACTGATGAAATGCATTGACATGGCTTACATAAATAAACACATATGAAGAGTTTTACTCAGATGAAAGTATATATATCTCTTTCACCAAATAGTTGGAAATGGCAAAACCAGAATTCACTAGTGCAAAACATAAATCCAAAATTGAAAAAGTAACCCCCAGAATTACATAGATAGAGCTTATACTATATATTTGAAGGTTATCTTCATAACTATCTAAAATGTATAGCAGATATGTATGTCCAAGTATTTCAGAGAAGTAGAAGTGAGGATAAATGAAAATGTAACAACTGTAAATAGAAATTAACATTCACGCAAAGATTCAACTTGAGTCAAACCCAAACCCACATTAATAATAAACATCACCTTTAATTTCAAATCTTAAGATAATAAATTTGTAGATTTTCTTTTTTATGTGTTATTCAATTTTATCATTTTTATTTAATATAAGATATAAACTCAAACTTAAATTCCTAAATATTATTAAGTGATTCTCATAATTTATTCCTGGTTTCGAAAGAACAAGAGAAATTCATCAAGTACATTCTCTAAATAACTGAAATCAACATCAGCATGGTGAAATATTATAGTGATATTTCTTTTTCAATCTGTTTTCTAGTATATAATATTAATTTATTGTTTTCTTTTATATTCACTCTCGTGGTTGTTCTCTCACACGGGGTTTATATTAATTTTAACTTTTATTGTTTTTTATATCTATCTTTGTTTAAGAAAATGAAACTAAAAGAGTTAAAAATGTGTACAGTTTAAGGTTTAGGCTCATATTCATATCACTTACAGAGATAAGAAATGCATTGCACACTTTATGCTTACATAACAAAATTCACCACACAAAAAATGTGACATGGATCAATACATGAAGCATTTCAAATTCCGAAATATATATTGTTTGAAAACAAATTTATTATGTGAATTTCACCTATTTGTGTAATTAATGCAATCAACAACAATTTATAGATTCATATTCTTCACCGTTAAAACTGACAAAATTGGATAAAAACGGCTAAAACATTAATTATTCATAAAATTGGAATGACTAATACATTAACTATGCATAAGAATGACTAATGCATTAACTGTTCATAAGATTTCAACAAGTAGATTTAAGTTTATTCTAACCTCAACAAAACTCGTCCATAAAATTAAATGTTTATATCCTTCATTCCAATCTTGTATCCTTCATCCCAACTTTCCATGTGTAGTAACTCTTCCTCACCTTCTTGTTTTTGGATGAATTGAAAATTCACATAGTGCCCGAGTTACTAATCAACTTAAGATCGGTACCCAAGTTGTCAAGCTCGATATGAACAATTCCTTAGTTTAGACCAATGTTTGACCTTCTCATCATCATCAATGATGCCTCTTTTTCTTTAACATTCTCTGAAAAAGTTGATAATTTCTTCTGTTCCATTCTTATATCAATGATTCTTAGCTAAATGTTTGACCTTATCACAACTAAAACACTTGCTTGAGTACCAAAAGTACTCAACATTTGAGTTGTTCGACCAACCTACTCTCCATGGTCCTCGTTTTCTTCTGTATCAATTGTTTTAGTTGAACTATTCTTTCTCTTCTTCATGTCCTCGACTTCTACCCCTAAAACCACTTCCTCTACCTCCTCAGTCACGTCCTTTACCTTAAGTGTTCTGAGCTTTCTTGTCTTTAATTGACATCTTTATTTGGAGTAATTAAGTGGCTTCAACTTCTTTCACTTCTCGTGTGCTTCAAGAGACGCGACAAACTCTTCAACCGAGAGCATTAATAGGTCTTTCGACTCCTTAATCACACACACCACATTCTTAAAGTCATTAGTCAATGACCTCAAAATCTTCTCCACAACTCAGCTAATAAATAACATTTTTCCAATTCTAATGAGCTAGTTCGCAATGATTTCTACCTAAGTTATGTACTCAACTACTCCTTCAGTCTCTTTCATCTTCATGCACTCCAACTCACACTTAAGTGTTTAAAGTCGAACATGCTTCATTTGGTCATCCCCTTTATATGACTTCTCCAATATATCTCATGCTTCTTTGAAGATTTGGCACTTGCAATCTTCTTGAAGTTGGACTCATCAACAACTCGATACAATATGTACAAGATTGTCTTGTCCTTGGTGTGCACTACTTTCAACGCATTATTATGGGCATTGGTAAAACCAAATGCTTTCAGGTTCTACAAAACTATCTTTAACCACCTCCTAACTATCTTGGACACCAAGAAGAGTCTTCGTCTAGAGACTCCAATTATAATAGTTGGCATCTTTTGTCAAACAAGACAGGATCACATTATTTGTAAGGTTGACCATCTCACTTAAACTTCTCAAACACTTAGACACTCAAACTTTGACAAAGTATTTACTTTATGAATAAACCGATTCACCTATACGTTGTTGTTGTGTTATTCATACAATCAACCTCATAATTTATAGACTCACATATTCTAATCGTTACAGTCAAAACAAACAATTAAACACAACTAATACATTACACATAAGACTCTATCTACTAATACATTAACTATTCATAAAACCTCAATGACTAATACATTAATTACCCAAAAAGATTTCAATAGCTAATACATTAAATACCCATAAGACTTAGACTAATACATTTAAGTTTATTTTAAATGCAACGTATATATATAAGCCATACATGCGGTCCAGAATGAAATTAAATGTCAGTACATGCAATAAAAGCTACCGGAAATTATGAACTCGTCAAATTAACTAACAAGCTTGATCAACGTCTTGAATCACGAAATGTGTAAAGAAAAATATAGTGTTGAAAACTATAGAAAACACTTGAATTGAATATATAAGAATATCTTGAGAAATTATAGATTGCGATGGATAACCTATAGATACTATTTATTGAATGAAGGATAGTGAAATAGCTTAGATATGTTATTTATTTGCTACAATAAGCAAGCCTAGAAGTTAGCATAGAAATCAGTATCATTAATAGATGACAAGAAAATATAGCCCAGTCATAATCTTTAATTGAGACACAGAATAAGAGAAACCAATTGAAGTACAAATATAATAGTTAAATATCATATAACGAAAGAGAAATAATAAGTATTAATGAACTGTATGAATTAATTAAGATGTATCTTACTCTACAGACATACAATTTTAATCTTTTTTATCTCACAAATATTATTTTTTTAATCCTTTTTACTCTTTACCATATAAATATAGAAACTATAACATTTAAAATAGCTTATAAAAATAGATTGGCAAATATTTGGACGTTCAAGATGGTGTCTCGAACTACTTCACGTAATCCACCGAATCATATCCAAAATTCCACTATGTGTAAATTATTGAAATTAAAATATTTGTTTAAAAGATGCAAATATGTAAAAGAGTTGTTATAATAAATATTTAAAAAGTTTTTATTAATGATTTTAATTTAGTGATTTAATATGTAAAAGTAGTATTATTCTTAATTTATCTAACTAAATATAATAATTATATAATTTAATTTTTTTTAAATATTAACATGATTAATTTCTTTAAATATATATACATACTAAAACAATAAAATTAAGAATTAGCGGGTCCACAAATCAAAGACTCATAGCTAACTATGGCGAGCCTCTTTGGCTTGTTTTTAATTTGAGTTAATGTGGACTAAATTAAATTTATTTAGTTACAAGGATCAGGTGAATGATTTAATTTTTTCTAAAATATAACATAAAATTGATTTTTCACAATTTGTTTTCAATTTCAAGCAATTTTTTTGTCAATTTTTTATTTGACTTGTGAATAATATATTTTAACCTCTTTAAAAGGAGATGTTAGTTCTAAAAATGAGTTTTGAATAGAGCCAATGAAACATTTAGGGAACCGTTTTCACAAATAATTATATTATAAACAATTAGAGGGTTGTCAAGTAATTTTAAAAACGAGCTCATAATATTCTTACAAGCATCTAACATAGGGAGATATGAGTAATGGAAAATGATTATGAGTGTTTTGTTTATTAAAATTGTTGTTACAATTAGTTATATTGTCAATTTTACCTTATTATATAAAGTTACTTCTAGTTATCCTCTAATCTCTTTCTAAGATTAAAAACAAGCACATAAACTACTTATAGTTAAATATACAAAGTTATAGCTCTACAACAAAAGTTAACAAGGAGAGATATATACAACTAATCATTCTTTATTATAAGGCTAACTACAAATAACATACTTTTATTTATCAAACAAATAAGTTATTTTTATAAACACTTAGAAGCTTATGAACTTTTTCATGTAGTCGTACATGTATATTTGATTATTTATGCATTAGATCATTAACTCACTCACTTGTTATTTTTTACATAGGAAAATTTCCTATTATGGATGTCCTAAATTGAATTGTTGTAGTTTATGTGCTTTCACTTGTCCTATGTTTGAGTCTTTTCATAACATACTTAATATTATATTGATATATTTTGTTATTAAACTCAAATTGTTGTATGAAAGACAATTTTTTCTTTAATTAATCTCGATTGTTTCGAATACACCAAATTGAACACACAAACTTAAATGGATCTTCATCTATGTCATAATTAATTTTGGAATGTGTTTTGATCAGCTTGTTACTTTAGACGATTTTCACATTTAGTCAATTTGTCTTTATTATGTGTGTGTATAAGACTATTTGTTCTTGTCACCTAACATCTTGTCTGTCTAAGGAATACTCCATCTATTCTTCTATGTATTGTTTTGTTCTTTTATGATCTTATTTGTATTGTGTATATTATTCATATGAATCTTGCCTTCAAGGTTTCGCCTACTTTTTAAACACATCTAGCATTTTGTGCATTCTTCGCCTAGATCTTTAATAGGTGTTGTCCAGTATTGGTCATCATCTTAAGATAATAGTCATCTGATTTGTCGATGTTAGATTATGGATGCTCCTTGAATGGAGTAGTTTACCACATTTGATGACATAAAAGGTATTTGATAGACAATTTCTTCTAAGAAGGTTGACATTGGTTTTTTGCATATAAGAATACATGATGACATTATTTGTACATTGTTTAAAGCTAGGTATATTTCAAAGCTAAAGAAAAACCTTATATCAGTTGGAGTCTTAAGTATGAATGGTTATAAATGTTGTCAGGAGAGTTGTTCAACATGGGGAAGAAGTAAAGTTATGGTGAGGCTAGGATCAAAGGAAGGAAATTTGTATTTTATTCGATGTTTTAACATTTGTCCTGTTTGATGACGCCTTATTTAGCAATGCAATTTGATACATGTGTCATAGACACATGACTACTAGAGGGTTGGACATCTTGTCCAAATGGAAGGTAGTGGGTAGTCATAAGGTAGGAACTTTTCCATTTATGAACATGTGTATTTGGGAAGCAACAAAGGTGGAGTTATCCTAGGATTGCATAAAACAAAGATCATGTTAGACTATGTTGATATAAATTGTTAGGGTCATCTAAATTTTCATCTTTGAGAGGTACAATATACCTTTTTTGAGTAATTCATTATCAATAGCCCATATGAGTATTCGTGATGAAATAATAATCAAAAGTCTTCAATAAGTTTAAGAATTGGATCCTCCTAATCTTTAACCAAATAAAAAAGACATTCAAATATACGAGGATAGAAAACATTTTAAATTTTACCTCAAATTAGTTCAACAACTAGTAGAATTTACATATAAAACTAAGTAAACAAACACTCTAAAAAAAATAAACGAACTCTGAGCATTTATGAAAAACAAATACATTGTTTAAAACAACATTTCAAAACATACTATATTTTTATTTATAGAAAAAAATTATAAAATTGTAATATAAAATTGCTAAATAAGAAGTAAGATAATGAAGATAGGATATATGAAAATGTAGATTAATACAATGCCCAAAACATGAGGGATGGCCAATACATGATATAGAAGGTGTCTACAATGCTGCTAAAGCTCTAAGATAGGAGGGATAATGATAACAAATGATAAAGAAGTATGTTTTTGTCTTGATATCAAATTTTGACAGATGAATTTAAGTAAGAATTATAGAGTGATAAAGGGAGTATATGATTGCTAAAGTAGTTCAGATTTGGTTTCACCTTTTAATGAAAAACATGTAGGATAAAAAAATGGAGATTTTTCAATGAGTTTCATCCCTTAGAGTATAATCCAATAAATTTCATTAAAAATATAACATTCCATCTTTTCAAAATAAAATTAACTAATAGTTATTGAGTCAAGTATACTATAAACTATTCAAATGGTTCAAGCTTTGTATAGGGTGGTGGTGGCTAAACTTGTTTTTGGGTGTTGCTTCCTACACCCTATTACATTTCTTCATCCACCCCCATAAAAAAGCTACAGGATTGTTTTTCCGTGATAGGGAGGGGTGATTGCTGTTCGAAAAAAACAAATCCGAAATGTTTCAGAAAATAAATCCACAAGTGTTAGGGTGCAGAAAGAAAAACAGTGGGATGCACGAAGCAATTCCCCTTGTTTTTTGTGTTAGTAAATGCTTTATTACTTTAAATAGTAATTAATCATTTTTTCTTAAATTTTATTTTTTATTAATTCAAATCTTATTTGTATTTTTACTTTATAACATAGTTAATATGATTCTTATAGGTTAATTTAAAATTTAACTTGATCTTGGACAAAATCATGCTAAATTTTTACCGGTATTTTATATTATATGAATCAATGTTTTTACTTGTTTAATTTTAAGAAATAAATTTTCATCATTCAGCCAATATTTAGTTAAACTGTAACTTCTTTTTTTTCACTTCAATAATCTGTTCAATTTTAAAATATTAGGCATGATTTATTTTTGACTTGAAGAAATGTAAAACGATCCAAGGTGATTTACTAACTTAGCCCAACGTTGAACCATTTGCTATTAGATTTGGGTAATATTTAAGATTTTATTATTGCATGCGCGCTAATATACTATATTTTAACCTATAGATTTTTTTAAAATATATATATATATATATATATATATATATATACACACACACGTTTTTTGTCACTTTAAAATTTTCAAAACATCGATTCTAGACTTTCTAAAATAATTGTTTACTTTTAATTTTTCCAATTCGGAAATACACTACTTTTAGTTTTCACAATTTGTATATTTGAAAATTAAAATGATGAGAAACAAACAAATGTGTTTAAATGATTAAATTCAAACCTAAAAGGAAAAAAAAATATAATTCACTAAAGAAAATCTTATAAACATAAATGAACAAGTTCTAAGTAACATTCTAATAGTGTTGTATAATGTACAATCTGAAATTTTTGTAAGTTGAATTAGAATAAAACCAACTTAAAAATAGATTTCAATATTATTTTAATGATTTTAATGAAACTTTGTTAAGTTGTACATTTGAGATGTCTAATCTCAAAATAAGAAGAAAAAAGTCTATGGAAAAAATACATCAATTAGAAATAAAATTAAACTATAGTATATATAATTTCAGTGTAAATCTTTATTTTCAAAAAAGTTCTATAGGATTATACTATGAATCACATCATGCATAATTGTTTTGGTGTGTTACACTATATAAGTTTAGGAAACGTGTTTTGAAAGAGTATTTAATGACGTAATAAAACCAATTTCAAAAGAAATATTCTAAAATATAACACATACTCCATAATGATAATCCAGAATACTAAAGATTATGGTGCTTGTTAATTGAAAAAATAATTATATTATGTTCTATAATATTTTCAGGAATATTATGAATTGCACGTATCCATGTTTTAAAATGAGTTAAATAAATTTTTAGCGTCTAACTCATAACAAATTTGGTATTTTTGAAATATTTTCAGTGTTTCTATTTATTTAAACTTTAATCAATATGTAAATATGATCTTAATAGTAACTTTATTATTTTTAAATTAATGGTGGCATGGTCATTAGGTCATAGTATTTAAATTAAGTGTATTGAGAATAGAATCTTCCCACATTTCTAACCTTAGTATGTCATAAACTAATATCCCTATAGGTAGGTATATGAGTTTAACAAAAATAATAAAGTAATTTAACCACGTTAACTTAACTAAGGAATTGTTATTGTATTTAATTTGAATCATTCCTTCAAAATTAAATTGTGTTAAAAAAGAACCAAAGAAACATATGTTAAATGTCTTCTTTCACCTCGAACCTGGTTATTATACAATCAAATAATAGCTCCACAAGTTTGCATTTGTACATCTCTTTTGAAATTTTGTGAATCATTAATTGAAACTTAAATGATTAGTAAAAAAGCAACAATTCAATAAAAAAAATAAAGGTGAGAGGATAAATTATTAGTATCTATTTTGAATGCATGTCAGAAACGTTATATATATATATATATATATATATATATATATATATATATATATATATATATATATATATTTAATAGTACTTGATGAAATTTATCCATTTACCTTTCTTAGAGCAATTATAAAGTCTGGACATTTTACAAATATGGAAGGCGACAAAAACTTTTACCAACATAATGATTTTGAACTCAACTCAGAGTAATCAATCTACCAGTCTTTGCAACTCATATTTTCCAAACTGTGTTGACCGTTTGATTGATTTTTTTTTTCTTTCATGTGCAAATCGTACTGTGTCTTTTTATGTTTTGTTACAATACAGTTTTGTTTAAAAAAACGTAATGGAGTACACATCACTATATAGTACAGGTCTTTTTTACGGCAGAAAGAAAACCTTTATTTTGTGTGTTTATTTTTGTACTTGAAATGTTTATTTCACAAAGCACTCTCCCACTGCACAAAATTTCCCTTCTTGGGAAACAAAATCTGTAGCACCAGCATTACTTCTTTTTACATGTACATATCTTGAAAAAAACAAAAAATATTTTTCTTTAGAAGAAAATGTGGGAAAATTCTGCACTCATATTTTCCTTTGCACTTATATGCAAGTAGTTGCATGGTTTGTGTAACCTATTGATAGAGTATAATACTCAAGAATGAGTATTGACTTACTTTATCCACCAGAAACTGATACACTAACTCGTTTTTAAAATTAGAAATATTCATGTATATTTAGCCATCAAACAATAAAAGGGACACAAAATGAATGTTTAAGTATTCCATCCCAGAAACAAGCTTTGATCAACTCAAGGTGTTGTAAATTAAACTAACAGGGCCTACGAAAACTGCACTTAAATCATAAAAATGAAAAATAACCAAGCAATGTGAAATTATTCACCTAGCATATTCTTATTGTATTTATGCACGAAAAGGGGAAACAAGTAATGATGAGGATAAATAATAACCCAGAGCAAACTGAAGGAATGGCACTAGAAATTAAAAAGCACAAGCACATGCAAACAGCATTTCAATTCATGGTGCATATTGAATGGCAGGGACTCACCGGAAAACTTGCGACGAAGAAAGCTGCATACTCCAAAGGGAACAAGCTGAACAACGCACATTTTCTTGCATTCGAGAGCAACCCATCTTCTCTACTCTCCCAGCTAACTCAACTTGGATTTTTCCTTTTAAAACCGAAACTCTGGATCAACCAGTCACGAAGTGGAAAAGGGAAAGTTGATAAATGGTGGGTTGCTAGTGATATGTAAATATGTTGTGACATGTTAGGTCGCAGCAGGTGGAATAACAGAAAATCTATGGCTATGGCTAGTTAGATGCTTGCATTGGGATTTGACTGTTAGATTTGAGTCCAGAACAAAGAATGAAGGATTCATTGACCAAAGTCCAATACTAACCAAACGTTCTTCGCGCCACCCAAACCAACTTTCCTTTCAGCATTCAAAGTCCAACACTGCTTCTCTTACGCAGTGGCAGAGATCCATGGTGTCTTTAACATCTAACCAATCAATTTAATTACCTTGAAACTTGATTAAATCAATGTTCTAATCCACCGACATCAAGGAAAATTAAATGCAAAAATGGATTAAGAAAATATTGGCATACAGTTTAGTGTAAATAAGTGAACAAAATTTTATAGGAGATTGAATTATGGATACAGAATACAAAACTAATGTTATAAGCTGTTTAACACTTGAGATCGTATGCGATATCTTAGAACCTATGACAAAATTGTGATCCCTGAATTTTCAGGACATATGCACAAAAACCGTTTAGACATTTGAACCCGTACTAGTCATCAAATCTTCCAAACTTCGTCTTCCCTTCATCTAAGATGTCCACGTCCTTTCTTTTCTTGGATAATTTAATAGCACCTTGAAATCCTTTGTGGTCGTCACTAAATTGAGAAGCTGTTCGTGCTCGCAGTTCTTCCAAACTCTCACCTTCTTTCGCTCTCTCTATTACCTGAAAATAGTGGTTATTAGTTCTAAAGTACTTGGAATCTTAACAGACCTTGATAACCAAGACAAGGGGGTAGAGGGACACTAGGGGATTCACTAAATTTATCAAATGCAAGATTTTGTTTCACTTACCAGATGTCTCCCATAGAGATGGGTGCTTGAAAGTGCTTTGAGCGCATTTTGTGCTTCCTGCTGAGTAACATACTCTACAAAAGCAAAGCCTCTATGGCTTCCAAACTTCATTGGCAACCTTAAGCTTTTAATCTGAACAGTTTAGAGCAATTAAACACGAGTGAAAAGAAAGAAATAAAATGCACTGGAAAACTGAATCTACATGTTCTGGCCAAAATAAATACACATAATTAACCAAAATCCATGTGAAGCTCATGCACTAGATATCTCTTTAGATATAAGCTAAAATTGAGCAAAAACAGAATTCAAAATTAAGGTAAATAGTCACATAACTCCTATAAACAATAGCTACGATATCAGGTTCTGTTACTTGTGTCTCAATTTGGAATAAATCTCATTCCAATGATGTAAGACGTAACAGATAATTTGGATTTATCGTACATGGTAACTGCACAAAAATCATGTGCAATATTAACACAACTACACACTATCATTTTAATCCGCAGTATGGTTCATCACCAACTGGCATAATATGTATTCATATTTTGATCGCTCGACTACAGGATGTGACTTGAAATAGATTCATTTAGAAATAATTTGGTGAGGAAGAATGAAAACTCACCTGCAATTGGAACAAATTACAGATGGCGACACGTAGAGCTTAAATAAGATACTGAAACACTTGTCCCCCTATAAACATTTAAAATTATATACCTGTACCTTTACCCATATTCACATGCGTAGCAACTTCGCCACCCATACCCTTACCTGACAAGTATGGTCTCTCTGATAGGTAACCTCTATTACCAGTTAGCCATGTCAGGTTCGTTACCCCATAAGTTAGATTAGTGAGGTAGATAGACTGAGTAAGACATTGCCTATAAAGTTGTGGGACAGGGAGAGACATATCAAGCTTGTCATTCATGAGAGCGTTGGGAGGGGGAGGTGAAACCTTCAAAGTTCTGCAGTGCGAGATCTATTCAATAAACTGGGAATTGTTTTCCTATTCTTTCTAGTAAAGGCAATTTTCTGTGATTCTAATCCAGTTTCTACTACTCTGATTATACGAATTTGTTTTACAAATTAATAAAACATGATTGCTATCATAATATACTAATATTACTGATAAAAATCAATAGAAATAACATTGATTGAAAACAAAAATGCATAGCTTAATAGAAGAAAATATTCAAAGATACTCCAATCTTTAATTTTAAAAATGTTGATATATTACGCCAGAATGAGTACGGTTGGTGACACAGTACCCATAATTGCACCCCTACCAGCATAATTTTGTAAGAAACAAACTTCTTATACCCAAACCCTATTTTGATGGATAGATACCGTAACCATTGCTCGTAACTTTTAAGAGTATCCATTGGGTTTGGATCTGAATATCATCCCTATCTCAAATTAATTATTTCAACAATAATTAATCACCTGGCCAAAGGGGCTAAACAATCGTCTTAGATCCTTCTCTGTTGCCTCAAAAGCAACATTTCTTACGAGCAATTTTGTTGAACTCTTATCCTTCTCAATTGTCTTTTGTTTCTGCGCATCATTCTTGACATGACAAGGTTGTAAAATAAGAGCATGGCTGTCCAAAACTGTCCCCTAAATCCAAAAAACAAGAATGGAATTTTAAAAAATGAGAAGTAGAATTAGGATCTGAAAATGCAAATAACATGTAAATACCTGCAAATCTCTGCAAATATTTGTAGCAGTTTCAGGGGAGTCAAACTCAATGAATCCAAACCCCATAGAAACATTTTTCCCATTTTTCAAATGCTTCTTCACCTATACGTGAAAGCAACAAAAACTAAAATATGAAACGCAACAAAACAAAATTTCGAAGTACAGCTGAGTCATACAGTGTTAGCAATTAAAAAGTACCTTCACACTCAAAATTCTTCCCTCTTTCATGAGTTCACTAAAATGTTTCCTCAGATTTTCATCTGTTGTCTTGAAATTTATGTTCTTGACAAATAAGGACCGAGCCTAAAGCATGACAGATTAGTCAATAATTAGTGATGAAGAATAAGCATTATGGATTAGTTAGAAGAAACTAGTTTCAAGCATATAGAATATTTCTACAAAGTAGCACCATAATTAAAAAATATAGACAGATGACTAATATCATTATGAGCAAGGACTCAGAAACCAAATTCTCATTTCTAACTATTTTATAAGGCATGGCAGCATTATCTTTTTGAATATAAAATATTAAGTATCATACTGACTAGACAGTCTAGCTAAAGGATAATTTCAATCATATGACACGTGGAGAGGGTAGAGACTGGACAAGTCAGAGACTGCGTATGTATTCAAGCAGAATCCTGGAACATATATGAGGCAAGAACATACCTCTCCTTTCAGGGAACCCATACCCTTCAATATTATAATCATCTAAGAAAATGAAATTTTCAAAACTGTTCTTATTTACATAGATAAGAAGAACCTCGAAAGAATAGATATAGGCCAAAAAACATTTAAATGTAGGGACCTTCAAGAAAAGTTACAAATGCTTATGGGATAAATACTTATGTCACAACAAATATAAAAGGAAAGAAAAATCTTCATTTTCAAAATTAAGAGGGGCTAAATATTCTTATTTCTAATATCTGTTCTTTTTCAAATAATTTTAGCCTTGATTGTATGACTGCGTGACTTGAGTATTTTTCTAGTGTCAAATAATTTTCTCATGTATTGGACTTTCAAGGGTAGTAAATGTTGAATGGTCTCATTTTTATCCTGTTTTGTTGTCACTACCATATAAAAAGACCTAAAACATCTCTGTTTATGTTTATACTGACATTATCTTTCATTTTCTTATCCCCCAAAAGACTAATACATCAGATCAGAAAATAGAACACAATTAAACGAAAAGAATATCAAAAGAAAAGGATTTAATAGGTCAGACCTCTACTCTGTCTGGATCAATATCAACATCTGTTATTCTTTCCACGTTTTGCTCCAATATCTGCCTCTTGGCATCATTTTCACCAATTGCACCATTCATGTCATCATTTTTTGATGTTGAACTTTGGCTAAGAATATTGGAAGGAGCCCACTCCAAGTATAGTGGAGCATCCCTACATTGAATTGTATATGAAACAATTAAATAACCTTCAATTAATCAAGACTGTAAAGGTTTTCATTTGTAGATTTTCTTTTATATTGGAAAAGGGAGAGAGGCTGCTTTAACCAAGATTACTAATCCATTCAAGAGAAAAAAGTATAATAGTGATTGTATGAGGCCTCTTGGGGTTACTTTTCAGTCCCAACCAATCAGTTAATATAAGTAAAAAGAAAAAAAGTTACATTACAGTGTTAATTTGGTTTCCTATTCTTCCACAATTGGACCCGAAGAGTTAGGCTACTGTACATAGGAAAGGGTTAAAGTGGGAGTGAGGAAATGATAGCAAATACAGAGGACGGGACATTATTTTGCGAATTCTTGGTATTGGCAATTCTGTGTGTACGTGTGTGTGAGGGGGTTGGGGAGCTCTGCGGCTAGAGGTGAGGCAACATGTTAGGTGATTTTGGGAGACTGGACAAATTACCAAAACCAATCTCATTTGTCTAGCATTCAGAACATGTAATCACTTTGATACAGACCTGGGATTGGCTTTAACACAGCTTGCACATATTGTTATTTCTCTAATGTCTATGATTCTATTTATTTTTCTCTTATGCGTCATGCCTCACACGCTCCACACTGTGTGTAACAAAGAATGAGCTCTGACAAAAACCACTCTCACATAATACTTTCATTTTCCAAACACCACAAGAGAAAAAAATCTTACTTATAACGCTTGTAAGCTAAACCTCTAAAAGCTGCTCGAGCTTCCGCTGGTTCGAGGAAAACAACCTGAAATATCACTTCCAAATAACTCAACACTAGTCACAAATATAATTAAACAATGAACAGGTAATGGTGACAGCAATAGTTTCTCCAATCCATCACTGCTGAAAAAAAGTTCTAAACATGAAAAGTAAGCAACATACCAGCAGTATATGCAGATTCCCATACAACAAAAAAATTACAGTCAAAGTGTCATCTAAAGAACAAAATATGTAGGATCAAAAAGTTCACAAATGAAAAATTATAAACCCTTTTGTCCCTTAGTAAAAATATTGCATTTAAAATGCAAAAGTAAAAGGTGTATAATTTACAAGCATAAGATTGTTATTTGCTATTGGATATTTTGGGATACATGGCTTTTTCATACCCACATACTCTGTGTTAGATATATTATATCTTTTATCTTTTAGTTAGTTTGTTATTATTTCTCATTTGTATTTTGGGCTTAGCCCAAATTTTTTCTATTATAAATAGAGAACCCTGCGTGTGTATTTAACATAAGGGAGGGATTAATTTAAATATAGTTTTTCACTATATTCAACATGGTATCAGAGCAAGTTCTCTGATCCTCTTCTGGTGGTCTTTGCTGTCTGCCGGCGGCCGGCCGCCATGGCCGCCGGCAGCCCCTAAAATTTCAGTGGGCAGTCCATTTTTCTTCTTAAATCTCTGCCACAGTCAGCACCAGTCCAGACCCAGTGTGCCACTGCTGTCGCCGCAACTTTCCGCTGCCGTCACTGCTAACTCCAGCCACCGTCGTCGCCGCTGTCGCCGCCGGCCACCGTCACAGATTCGACGGGTGACCTGCGGATCTGGACCGTCTTTTCGAGCGACAGCCAACCACGCCGGTTTCGAGAGCCACCTCTCAGTCACGCGCCGCCACGCAGCGCTTCTTTCCGACCAGTCCGCCGCCGCCTTGTCGCCGGCCACCGTCACAGTTCCGTCCGGCGACCACTGGATCTGGTTCGCCTCTTCACGCGACGGCCAACCCCACCGGTGCCGGCGTCTGATTCTTCCCCACGCTCCGCCACGCGCCGCTTCTATGTTCGCTGCGAACAGGCACGTACAGCTCACGCGCCGCCCTCTGGCCACCGGAAAGTCTCCGCGACTCCTCCATAGCCATCGTCTGGACCTCCTCTCTCTGTTCAGACCCTCAGAGCAGCCATTGCTGCCATCTTCGTTTTTCCAGCGCCGTTTTGCCGCTGTCTCGCGCCGTTATTCCGCTGTCCAGGCGTCTTTTGCCGCTGTTCGGCACTGTTTGCCGCTGTTCGGCACCGTTTGCCGCTGTCCAGACGTCGTTTGCCGCTGTCCAGGCGCCGTTTGCAGCTGTCCAGGCGCCGTTTGCCGCTGTCCAGGCGCCGTTTGCCGCTGTCCAGGCACCGTATGCTTCCAACCACTGTAGGCCCCCATCACCTCGTCAGTTAGTGATGGCAGTCCCTGTAGTTTTGTCGCTTCCGGCCACTACAGGCCCCATCAGTCAGTGATGGCAATTTAGTCCCTACAGTTTTATAGCAGTCAACCGCCGCTGCAGTCGCTACCGCCTCAGACAGACGCAACTGCGTCAGTTCTTCTTGGGCTAGAGTTTAGCCCGATCTTCTTGTGATACACTGCTAAGTATCACCACTTGGGAGTTGTCCAGCAAAGAATTTTGGACCTCCAGCGTATCTTTGGATCTTTGACGCCTTTATTTCAGCATTATAGCTTAATATTTTGTTTCTGTTTTAGTGGTCCAGCAACTGTGATATTCCACATTTCCGCCCTTCACAATAAGGGGGAGTACGTTTCCAAGACACTACAAGTCACATATATATGGGTGTAGTCCCTGCAGTTTTGTAGATTTCAGCTACTACTGTTGATCCCGTCACCCAGCCATCATTGATGAGGATTTAGTGTAGTCCCTGCAGTTTTGTAGCTCTTAGCTTTCAGCTACCACTGTTGATCCCGTCACTCATCCATCATTGATTGGAAATCAGTCCTTGCAGTTTGTCATTGTCCACCACTGCTTTCCTTCATCCACTTTTGAAGTTGAAGTTTCACAAGCTGCTGTTAGTCCATCTATCTTTGCCTCACACTCTTGAAGACAAATCATCTAGTTCAACACTGAGTTCATCTATTCCAAGCTTAGTTCATACAATTTGTATGCTCCAGCTTGAGGGGGAGTGTTAGATATATTATATCTTTTATCTTTTAGTTAGTTTGTTATTATTTCTCATTTGTATTTTGGGCTTAGCCCAAATTTTTTCTATTATAAATAGAGAACCCTGCGTGTGTATTTAACATAAGGGAGGGATTAATTTAAATATAGTTTTTCACTATATTCAACACTCTGAAGTAAGAAATACTAATAAAACTAAATAAAAAAAATGTATTAGACACAGGGACAGAAACTAGGGCCTACGACAGCATAGTTTGTAGCAAATAATCCAACATAAATTGCAGAGGCACGTCACAAACATCAAAAAGCTGACAAAGGATGAGAAAATATACCAGTGCCAATGTCTTTGTTGGAGGGAGAATTATTTTATCCAAACTACCAAATTTCCCAAACATCTTTGCAAGTTCATTTTCTGTGGAACCATAAGGCAAGTTCTTCACCAAAAGCACATGATTACTTCTTTTTAAGCCATCTATTTTGTTATTAGCAAGTTTCTCCAAGGCCTCAACATTTACACCAGCATTTTTAAATGCATTTTTTGTTTCTGAAATCACTTGAGTCTCTCCCAGAGCAATACGTACAGCAAGATCGTCAGCTTCTCCATCAAGTAAATCACTTTTATCTACACCATATTTCCGTGCAATGTTTTCCACAATCTATTATCGTCAAGACACCATTAGAAATATAAACAAGGAAACTCAAGAACACAAAACACAAGATTACAAAAACAGAAACAATTTTAGAAAGAAAAATCAAGAATAATGTTAATTCCGTCACTCATCAAAGTCAAAAAAGAAACGAAAAGGATCCAGGAATAAAGATTCTATTCTCAAAAAAATGTGTATGCATCAGAGAATGAGACATCATTGCAATTTCTCCCACATCCCATGCCTCCAAAATAAGAAATGATACTCATACAACCCTGTATGATATTTTATAGAAATGGAACTTATTACAAAGACAAAATGTACAACCATACAAAGGTTCAAACCAAAGTACAAAACTTGACAAAAAGTTATTTTAGAAACCCAAACTTTATGGATGCCAGAAATAGCAATTCCATGGAAATAACCATTAGCTGAACACTAATGTGATGCCATAATAATGACCCATCCCAAGTTAAGGGGTAGATAGAGAGGCAATCCTAAAAATAAGAGATATGTCCTCCAATCAGTGAATTGGTAGATTGCTTATTGTCACAATGTTCTTTGTCAAATCCTAAAAACCTAATAAGCACAAACTAATCCAGAGTATGAGGAGAAACCCAGTACCAAGAACCATCCAAAAAGCTTATCCCGTGAGAATAATTGCCAACAGAGTATTTCAGAACTAGAGCAGCACAGACACACAAGGGGCAACACAATGATGAAAAATTGAAATCTAACCAGAAAAGGTTGTTTTCTTATTAAAATTAAGATAACCATCATTCAGAATTTTAATTTACAGTTGCCTATTCAGCCATTCAACAAAAACTGATGAACTAGAATCATGAATTGCAGTTTAATAAGTTTCAAGAGACATACTGTATCAGGGCGCATGAACAGACTATTCCACGCTCTAGTATCTCCACTAGCTTCATTTGCTTTCCTTTTTTCCTCTCTCTGTTTTTTGAGGGTTTTGGAGCTTTGGTCCTTCAAAACATTGTTCCTATAAGAAAATTGCAAACCATAAACTATTGGACTGGTGTAAAAAGAATGAGATCCCAGCTCATATCGAAAGATTTATGTTTTACTTACTCTTGATTCTCTGAATGTCTTTGTAAGGCTGGCATAACATGCAACAATCTTCCTTGAAAGATCGAATTGTCTAACTCTTTCAAAGCCCTGATATTAATTATCACAGTCATGTAAACTATCACCAAAAACAATTTTACTAACACAAATGACAAGTAGTAACAACTACATTTCAGAGGGCAGAGAATCAATACTGCCAACCTACATAAAGATTTATTGCAGAAAAGAAATGAAATGGCTTAACTTGACAAATTAAAAGAATATCCTAAAACATCAAATGACCTACAATGAACTAAAAGAATAGTATCTACAACAAAACAACAGTTGGTCTAATATAAAAAATAAAATAAAAAAAGGCAAGACAATAACTTCTAGGCACCCAATTGTTACCTGTCTGCAAATTCTGGAGCTGTATAAAGAATATATGCTATTCCTTTGGATCGTTTTGTATCTTTATCAACAACTAGATGAACCTGTGAGATACTACCAATGTGATTGAAATGTTCTTCCAGTTCCTCCTCACTGTGAAAAACCAAAAACAATGATCCAAACCAACGATATAAAATAATAATATTAAGTTCAAGTCAACCACAAAAACCACAGATAAATACTAGTAATGTAGATGATTCAACTTGATTAATTAAGATAGTTTTTCTTTGGAAAGCAATGCAATTGGAAACAGTGCCAAAATAATATCACCCACGTATCCAAAAGAAAGTTCAAGAAAAAAGAGAGAAGATATATGCAAGGATATAAGTACGTGGTCGTGTATGGCAGATTACGGACAAACAACCGACAGGACTCAAAAACTCCTTTCACGTCTTCTGTTTTTGATAATTGGCCCCCATGCTCAGTCACATTTACTTGAGATTTTTCATGGGTAACCTTCTCTCTACTAGTATCTTCTTTGCCCTCTACGTCTACCTCTCGAGCATCATTTCTTGGATGACTTATTTTTCCATCTTCATTTACATCACTATTATCATCTTTGTCATCATTGTCATCAGATGAGGCATCATTATCATCATTGTCGTCATCATCTTCATCACTACTTTCAGAATCAGACCACTCTTTCGTCACCTTACTCTTGAAATAATCCATATCTGAAATGACCTCGTCACGTTCAGGCTCAAGTGACTTGCCGCTGGGTTCGGAAATATCCAGAAATCCATCTTCCAATGAGCCACTGTCATCAGTTGAAACTGATGCGCCTTCATTATCCTTATTTGAGAGTCCTCGGTTGTTTTCAACACTGGTCAAACCGGAGGTATCATTTGCCCACATCTTAGAGTTAACCCGAGGCTGCATGACCTGAAGAAAATCTTGAAGCTGCGGGTCATCAACATCCACACCATTCTTCAAATTTTCTTTCCTGCCCTTAGCTCTAGCAGGTTTCCCCACATCCAGCACAGTCCCTTTGTCGTCTTTCTTCTTCGAATGGCGACTCCATGGACGAGGAAGATTTTCATCCCCAAGTTTTCGAGCTACCTGCTTGATTAATGAGAAGAACATTGTAAAACACCTTTTCATGGCTTCCAGTTTCAACAACACAAATTTGAAAAAAAAAAAAACATAGTAAAACATATAAGAAAAAATTAGCACATATAACATACCTCACATGAAATTTTAGATGTGCGAAGGAAAGAATTATTGAAATATCGAATGGCTTCATGAGCTTCATTTTCTGTTCGATACCCTATAAACGCAAATTGCCTACTCTTACCGTCTCTGAATTAAAAAGCAAGTCAAAACCAAATAGAACAGTTACAATTTCAATTTTAATAAGGATAGAACGATTCTATGAGAGAAAGAGTAGTATATTACTTGGTACGCATGAGCTTGACGTCAGTGATTATTCCTTTCTCAGAAAAGAATTCCCTTAGTTCATCCTCCGCAACATGTTTGGGAAGATTCTTCACGCAAATCCTCGACCTATACAAACAATCGTAATGACGCGAGCATTTTAAGATAGAATATGAATTAGTAGCAAGTGTTCACTTACATGACTGCGATTGCACTTTGAAACAGTAATCAAGCAAGGGTTACAACTATTCAAAATTCAGGGAAGGGGATGATCTTGTCCTCTTTTTAACCCTAAAATGTGCGCGCCTCTTTAATCTGGTTTTTTGAACGTGAGAATGCGGTGTTTTGTTTGTGAAAGGATTTCGGGTATGGTGGTGTCTGCCACAAATACCCCGGGCGAATTCTTTTCTTTTCTTTTTCTTTTCTTTTCTTTTCTTTTCTTTACTTTTTTTCAGTTTAAAACTTTCCAATACCTTTTGAATAATTTTTATAAAATATGATTTTTATAGGCTAAAATGTATAATTTTTAAAAATATAATTCTATTCCTTTAAAATATGTAAAATTCAGTTTTGATACTTTTAAATTTTGTGTACTTTTTATTCATTAATTTCAAAATGGATAACTTTTTATCATCTAAATGTTATTTAATAATGTTTTTCTTTTAAATTGCTGCCTTTTTCTATCCAGGAATATTATTTTTAACTTCTTTTCCATTCATAGAGTGTTACCTAAACTACTTATAACCTTGCTACATTTGAATATTAGAGATATCAAATAGAGAAAATTAAAAAAATAAAATTAGCCGTACCATATTTTCTTACTGATTTATTTCTTGTAATAAATACATTTAAGTATAATCACATATTGGAAATCAATTTTGCCAAATCTATTTCTTTCGAAAATTAAATTTAGGAAGGTTTAAACTTTACAGGTGCAGTGTGTGAGTAGGTTTTTCACTAACTTTTTTAAACTATCATACAAAGTTAAAAAGACATTTTATAAAAAAAATTGTTTGATCACTTTACAATAAAAATATAAATCAATACTTTTTGATAAAAATGTTAATAAAGATGATTCTTAAAGAAAATGTTTTTGAAAGAAGAATAAGAAGCCAAAGAGAAATTGTCATGTATTATGTATATTTTAGTTAATAAAAATAAAATAAAATATTCATAATCTTATACATTTATTATAAACTATAAAATACATTAAAATAGGTATAATTTAAGTTGTGCCTTTAACATCTTAAAACAAATGTAAATAGCAAAATGAAAATGTTAGAGTGATTTTTCCTAAGTGTTAAAGTATTTTTTTTCTAACCATTGATACCAAAAAGTCTAAGTCAACATATTTTACTCTAACATTTTCATACTTTAATAATATAATCGGTGAAAAACATGTAAGAGCTACTGTTCACTATGTATGATAACATTAAATATTATTATTATTATTATTATTATTATTATTATTAAATTAAATTAAAATAAATATTTTTTATGATTTTATTGTAAATAAATTTATATTTATTTTGCAAATATATGTATTGTTTTAAAAATATTCGTCTGGCAAAATTATATGTGTACTGTTTTAGAAATATTTTTAATAATTATGTTAATAAAGTAGAAGCGTTTTTATCACGAATTGTTTGAGTAAAATTAATTAAAAAAATTCTTAAAAACTTATTTAGTAAATTGGATTTTTTGTTTCAAATATTTCTAAATAACTAAAAATATTTAAACATGTCATACAAAAATATTTAAATATAAAATTATAAACAAATAAACATATTCTTTATCTATAATTTAAACATGAATTATATCTAAATGGTATTGTAAATATTTTTACTTTTAAATTTAAATTATATAATATTGGTAGTGGAAAGAGACACTCTCTACCACTAAATTTTTAAAGAAAACAAAAAGTTGCATAAAAGATAGTAAATGCTTCTTGGTTGTTTTGTTGAAACATATTTGTAAGGTGATGATTAAATATTACTGACTTAGTAGTTTTTCTTATTTTTTATTTTAAAATACAAATAAGAATAAAATAGAAATATAAAAAGTGTATGCAAATATATTTATGTTAAATAATATATATATATATAGTAATGGAAAAATATACTATTTTCATAATTTTAATAATTACATGTTTTTTGAATTCAAGATTAAACACAATTTAAATATTTTTTTTATTGTTGTGATGTGCTTTTAAAGACTAAAATATAATATAATTTTAATTTTTAAATAAATAATACCTCAAATTTAATAATTAATTTTATACATATTTTTTAAATAGATTTAAGGTCGTAATATTGACACAATATTGTGAAGTTTGTGGAGATGAAAAAAAATTCTATATATAAACTTTCTTTCTCTTTCAACCTTGATTATAAAGAGTTTTGTTTTATTATCTAAACACTCTCATATTATTTAAGAATCAAAGTTAATAATAACTATAAATATGAGTTACAAAATAAACAATACATAAATATTATTTCAATTCACTTAAAATCTGATCTTATTTTAAATGTTGAAGTTATTACTTTAATTTATATTTATTAATTGTGAAATTTTAAAATAATTTAGATATTTGTTATATACCATAATTTAATTTAGCTAGAAAAAAAAAGAAAGAAAGTAAAACTTAAATTCTAAATTTCAATTTATTTAAATCACCTTGGTCGAAAGCCTTAACGCTTCCCCCACCAAATTGTTACTAATGAGGAACATTGGTATCCTGAAGATAATGATTTTGATGATGTTACAAAGTGAAGAATAAGAAGACTTCTATTGTATGAGTTTAAAAGCATTTATGTATAAGAGAAGACACCAGGACCGTGCAGATAAGACCGAACGGTAGAAGGCATGAACGAGACCGAGCAGTTGGAAGGTGAAGTGGTGGTAGAATTGAACTTGGCATCTGAGCAGAGGCATGACTGAGACCGAACGATCACAATCAGTCAAAGACCGAATGGTATGTAATAGTTGAAGGTTTGACGGTGTATAGCAGTTAATGGTCAAACATTGTTCAAGACCGAATGGACACTCACAGGACTGAACGGAGTTGAACATTGGCCAAACTCAATTGAATACCGAACAGTCACTAACAGGTGGAGGCCGAACACAGGCTAAACATAGGCCGAACAGTTAATGACCGAATCGTGTCGAACACAAGCCGAACACAGTTACGGACCGAATGGCTTTGTAAAGAAGTTGAACGATATTGAGTCCAACAAACACTAGAATAAAAAGTTAAGTGTTGAAAGGTATACGAGAAATAAGCCAAGTGGTGGAAATCTGTGTGAGAGAAGAAGGTAACCGAACGATGGAAGGCAGTAAGGAATCAAACCGAGCGGTGGAAAGCTATGGGAAAGACCAAGCGAGGTATGACCAAGATGGAGCAGTTAGCACCGAACGCTGAAAAACTGTGAGGAACCGAGTCAAACGGCAGAAGGTGATAAGGGGTTGAACCAAACGGCATGAGCTGTGTCGAATCAAACTGAGCGGAAGAAGGTGAAGAACTGGAGCCGACCGATCGAAGAGTTAAATATCCTAACTATTTGAAGTATCGCATATAATCGATTATCACTTATAATAATCGATTATCACTGGCAATTGTAATGCGTCTTTACAGTTTCGGACCAGTAGGCTATATATACCTTTGCCAAACACTTTAGAATGCATCTAAGTAGTTTGAGAATACGGTGTGATTTGAGGAAGTTTTCAAGTGTTAGTTCATTGCTCTTGTCAAGTCTTGTGAATAGGAGGAGCTCACGCTTTGTGTGTCAAAGGTCAGAGCGGTTCTCTTCAAGTTGGCAGAGTTGTTTTCTTCTGGTTCATTGGTTGAAGGAAGATTTTTGTTGCACTGTTCCGATTCGTTTGTCGAAGGAAAGTGTTCGCTGCTTGCTTCTGGTTCGTTTGTCGAAGGAAGTTTCCTTCCGATTCGTTCGTTGAAGGAATGTTTTATCATTCTTATTTCATTCACTATATTGTAATTTGTAAAACTGTTTTTAGTGAAAACGTTAATCACTCTTTATAGTGATTAACAACTGGACGTAGAATTTTTTGATTCGAACCAAGATAAAAATCAGTTGTGTGATTTTTTCTACTCCCTACACTCTTATATTTTATGCTCATAAACTGTTTGATAAAAAGTTTATAAGAAAATTAAAGGAACCATTTTTTTTAAATTGATCGAACAAGCTCTTTGTTTTTAACAATCCGTATCGTACTCTGTTTTAATATTTCTGCTGCGCAAAATCGGTACCGGTTGTTCCAACCCAAATTCCGCACCATATCATCCTCCCAACCATCTCAATGTTATCTCTTCTAGTTTTGATCCAACCTAGCTAGGAAGAGTGATATCAAGAGGTCCCGACTCATTTGAGTAAGGATTGACCCACATTCAACCAAGTTAGGTTAAGCTTAAGTGGTCTTAATCTAATCAATACCAAATTGGGCGTAGCTTAATCAAGACCATGTCAAGTTGAGTTGAGCCAAGTGGCTCAAGCGAGCTAATTTAGGTCATATTTAGGTCAAGTTATGTTGGCTTGGACGTAGGTTGAGTTGAGTTGAGGCAGACTCAGTCGAGTAGAGTCGACATAAGCTTAATCTAGTAGAGTCAGCCTAAACTTGGTCTACTAAAGTCAACCCAAATTGGTCGACCCGAGTTAACTCGGATCCAAGTTGAACCTACTAAATTCAATCTTAGCCAAGTCGACTCGACCTTGCCCGGTTGAGATAAGTTAACTCAGACCAAAGTCGAGTTAAGTAAACTTAAGTCTAAGTCAAGCTAAGTCAGGATGAGGTCATGTTCAATCAAATTGAGTCAAATTTGATCATACCTAAGTCGAGTTGGGTTGGGCGCAAGTGGGACCGAGATAATCTCAACCAAGTTTGGCCAAGTTGAGTTGAGCTTGTAGTTTGGTAAGACATTGAATCAAGACCATATCAAACTAAGTTGGATTGATCCCACATCAAATCAAGCCAAATTTACCATACCTAAGTCGAACCAAATTAACTCGAATCTAAATAGATCCAAACTAAAAAAAACCAAAATATAAATTTAAGAATGTGAAGAATTTCAATTTTTGTTTTTGGAATTTGAAATTATTTTCTTTTAAGCAAACTAATTACTTTAATTTTTGTTGCATATATTTTTCCTGGAAATAATGCCTTTAAACCATTTTTATTCTAAAGAGAAGGAGACTGACGTACTCCCAGTAAAATGAAAAGTTACAGAATTGAATAACCACCTATATATCTACTCATTCTTTTACTTTTTCTTTTCAATTTTTAAATGAAATTAATTTTAACATTTTTTATCATTCCTAAATGTAATATTCCCGAAACATTATTCCTGCAATACAAAATCATACAGTCAGCCGAGAGATATGTGAAAGAATTGCAATTTCTGCTTTCCATATTGTTGCATGAAAATATAGTTGTAGGTCAAATAGAATTCATATTTGCCGAGGGACTTAAAGAAGCCTAGCAAACAATGATACAAAATTTACTACTTATAAAATGTATATACAACAACATCTTGCCATTATAACGTGTTGAAAAACCATTGGCAAACCCTATCTTCACAATGGTAGCCAATGTAATAATGTGGAGGTATCGGCTATATATCTAAGTTATGTAATCTCAATGTACAAGCTGTACAGTAATTATACGAGTTTTCATCATAAGGGCAATGAATATCTGTTCTTCACTTTCACATGCGTCACAGAGCCTTTTGATCAAGCCTCTCGTTCCAATTTAGGCAGCGAATCAAGCTATGGAACCAATCACCCGTTTGGTCAAACTTGTTAACAGTTGGAAGGGGATGTTGACTCATAGATATTCGGACAGAATCACCTCTCGAGAGTTGCTGCCTTCTCTTCCCATCAAATGAAACCCAGGCATTACTTCTTGCATCGTCTGGAATCTGTTATGAATAAACCCTATTTAAGTATGCAACTCACATCCTTTTACTTAACCTTAAATTATTGAACACAAACGAACGCCTAAGTATATTCCTCATGTATCCTTTTTTCTAATACAAGCCGGTGATGCAACTCAACTTAGCTCAAAAAGGGAAAACATTTGACATTCGAGACACATCATAAGGCACGAAATAACAACATCTAATCTGTTAGGAGGGAGAGGAAGATTAACTTCACCTTTAATTCTAATTGTGCAGAATCTGGAAGTATAACTGGCCTAAAGGAAAGTGAATGTGGACAGATTGGAGTAAATAGTATGCAAGGAACATTTGGATGGACCTGCAAATATTCTTCTGAGATTAGATTAAAACATCAAGCAAAACAATAATGGATTCTAGTATAAACTAAAGCTGGTCCATGTATTGTACTAACATGGGGACACCATACCATTAGAAGATGTACATATATCACATTTGAGAATTTCTGTGACAAAAAGCATACAAGATGATTTCTATGTTTCTGTTAGGACACAACCTCCTATCACAAAGGTCTATTAAAGAAGGAATAAGGAAAAAGGAAAATACAGCTGCTTGTTTTAATTAAAACAGCTGTTAAATCTGTTAGAAGTTATATAATTGTGTGTGTGGGGTAGTTGTGTATATGTATGTGTTTGCGGGTCAGGGTGGAGGATAGGAAGATATAACTTTGTTGTGGGAGGTTGCTGGACCCTCTAAGTGTCAGTGATTGTGTTGTAAACTTGTACGTTGCAAGTTCTATACGAATTCTCCTTTTTCCATCTAAGAATTCTTCCTGTTAGAGTTTTCTAATCCAGTTTTGTTAGATATGTAGTGGTTAAGATAGTATTAGATATTGTTAGTTACATTATTGTGTGTTAGTTTTAAATGTAATGAGCTTAGGCTCATCTCTTTGTATTTTCCTATTTATAAATACATAACCGTATGTGATCAACAGACATGAGGATTCATCCTATGTCTCTTTCTAGTTTATTTTAACATGGTATTAGAGCTATAGGTTAAATCCTATTCTATCAAAATTTGTTGTTTATTAAGTCTATTGTTTCACCCGCTATTGGATTGCTATCGAACCACCATTAAATGTCCTGACGTGAGGGATGAGGGTGTTAAAAGTCTCACATTGGCTAGGGATAAGACCAATTTACAGTGTATAAGTGAATACAAACCTCACCTTACAAGCTGGTTTTGTAACATTGAGTTAGACTTAAAATCCACTTCTTAATAGTTTCTATAAACTAGCATCAGAGCTCTTTTCGGGCTTTGTAGGTATGGCTCATGGTGACTACAAGAATGACGGAGTCAAGATTGGAAGCACTACAGGATAGTAGAAAAGGGGCTTCATTTACCAAAGGGTTTTGAAGCAAGATTACATGTAAGATTGACCTAAATGGAAGCAAATTTGGAATCCCGTCTTGCCCAACAAGATTCATGCATGGCACAATTGGAAAAGATTGTGGAAAAATTTATGAAAGAAGGAGGGAAAGGTGCTAGTGCAAAAAATTCTATGAATCGAAGAGTCTTGACGGACGTGTTAATGTATTTGATTATGTCTTTATTAGATTATTATTTTCTACCTTTAATAGATTGTTGTTAGCATTTATTCGCATTTACTCCCTGTAAATAGGAAATCTCTTATAATCTCTCCCTTTATTGCATATCTCTACAATCTTCAATATTAATGTAAAAATACTCTATTCTTCCTATCTAAGAAAAGAGGGTCGCAAAATACAAATAAGCAATTCTAAGCAAAGAAATCTCTCATGCTTTCTCTTGTCTTGACATTTTGACATGGTATTAGAGCCAAGTTACTGAGCCGTGGTCTTTTCTTGGGTTCTAGTAGATATCTTGGGGATGGAGTAAACACCTTTGAATTGTGGGTTTTCTACCCTGCAGAGCTACAACCGAGCTGCACATGGTTTTTCTCTCTTCTTTCATCATGTCTTATGATAAATTTGAATCATATCTTATTTGTTTTAATGGCAAAAATTATGCTGCTTGGGAATTTCAATTTAAGCTCTTTGTCAAAGGAAAAGAATTATGGTGTCATATTGATGGCCGAGTTCTAGCACCTACCGGAGCAGCAAATTTGGTGAAATAGGAAAGCAAATATGCCTATATAGGTCTTGGATTCTTAGCTCGGTTAGCCATAATTTATTCTTAATCTTAGGCCTTACAATAATATTGCTAAGGACATGTGGAATTATTTGAAAAAGGTTTATCATCAAGCCAATAACAACTAATTTAGCTCCATCCAATTTATGGGCAGAGGCAAATTCTTTTTCTCAATCTAGTACCAACAAGGGTAGCAATGAGGAAAAGGCTAATAGTGTTGGCCACAACAGGCAACCTTAAAAGGTTGACACAATCAGAACTTCAAGAAAAGATAAAAAAAAGGAGGATGTTTTTGTTGTGATAAAAAGTATAGCGTGAATCATGTTTACAAGAACAAACAACTCAACGTCTAAGATGTTAATAGAAGGGCATGAGGAAGTGGAGTCCGTACATGGAGGAATTTCTGTAACCCCTGAACTTTTCCCACAATTCCACCTTGAGAACAAGGTGAATCTTGATGGGCCAGGTATTGTTAGGACACAAACTCCTATTACACATGTCTATTAAAGAAGGAACAAGGAAAACGGGTAATACAACTGTTTGTTTTAACTAAAATAGATGTAAAATCTGTTAGTACTTATATAGATGTGTGTGGGGGTAGTTGTGTATATATGTGTTTGTGGGTTAAGGTGGAGGATAGGAAAACATGCTTTGTTCTGGGAGGTTGTTGGACCCTCAAAGTGTTGGGAACAAGGGCAATAAAGGAGAGAAGAGAGATTTAAACAACACTAAGAAGTATTTGTTTTGGTGCATTTGTAAACCTTACATAAGCTTTCTTATATAGCAAAGTGAAGAACACCATCTCATAATACTAAGCAATGTGGGACTAAAACACACTACAAAAAACTTAATCAAACTACACAAAAACTAACAATTCTCCCATTTGGAGTTTGATTAACACATAATGTAATTGCCTTCATCATCAGTTATTCTTGAAGGCCAATTGAGGTACTGCAAAGCCTCAATTTTTCTGTTGTGACAACCTTTGTCAACATATCCGCTGGGTTCTTACTTCCCAGTATCTTCCTCAACGTTAGTACTTCATCCTCAAGCAGAGATCTGATGAAGTGATAACGGAGATCAATATGCTTCGTTCTGGAGTGAAAAGTTGAATTCTTAGCGAGATGTATTGCACTTTGACTATCACTGTGCAAAACAGTCCTTTCCTGGATGAATCCCAACTCTGTTAACAATCCTTGAAGCCATATCAATTCTTTGCTAGCTTCTGTTACTGCTACATATTCAGCCTCTGTAGTGGATAGAGCAACGATCTTTTGTATTTGTGACATCCAACTAACAGCTGTAGTTCCAACAGTAAATATGTAGCCGGTGGTACTTCTTCGATAATCAATTTCTCCAGCAAAGTCTGCATCTACGTAACCTTGTACTTTTAGTTCACCTTTACTAAAGCACAAACACTTCTCCTTAGTTTTTCGTAGATATCGCAAAATCCATTTCACAGCTTCCCAGTGAGCTTTACCTGGATTTGACATAAACCTACTTACAACTCCCACTGCATAGCCAATGTCTGGCCTTGTGCATACCATCGCGTACATCAGACTTCCAATGGCTGAAGCATACGGAATCTTAGCCATAATCTCTTCTTCTTCTTTTGTCTGAGGAGACTGATCCTTGGATAGACGAAAATGACTGGCCAAAGGAGTACTGACTGGTTTGGCCTTGTCCATGTTAAATCTCTGCAAAACACGGTTGATGTACTCTGCCTGAGATAACTGCAAGACTCCTTTTTGCTTATCTCTCGTGATTTGCATTCCAAGAATCTTCTTTGCTGGGCCTAAGTCCTTCATGTCAAATTCTTTTGACAATTGCATCTTCAAATTTCTGATGTCTGTTATATCTGATCCTGCTACTAACATGTCATCAACATAAAGTAGCAAAATGACATAGTTGGACTTGTACCTTTTGAAGAAACAACAATGATCAGCATTGCACTTCTCGAAACCTTCCTTGTGCATGAAGCTTTCAAACTTTCTATACCACTGTCTTGGAGCTTGTTTCAGGCCATACATTCAAATTTCTGATGTCTGTTATATCTGATCCTGCTACTAACATGTCATCAACATAAAGTAGCAAAATGACATAGTTGGACTTGTACCTTTTGAAGAAACAACAATGATCAGCATTGCACTTCTCGAAACTTTCCTTGTGCATGAAGCTTTCAAACTTTCTATACCACTGTCTTGGAGCTTGTTTCAGGCCATACAGGCTCTTCTTCAATTTGCACACCATGTTTTTCTTCTTTCCTTCTGAAAAGCCTTCAGGTTGGTCCATGTAAATCTCCTCATCTAGATCTCCATGAAGAAATGCAGTCTTCACATCCAATTGCTCTAGGTAGAGCTCCTCACTAGCCACAATACTTAGCACAGTCCTGATAGTATTGAGCTTGACAACTGGAGCAAAGATTTCAGTGTAGTCAACTCCTTCTTTCTGCTGAAATCCTTTGACAACCAGTCGGGCCTTGTATCGCTTGGAACCATCATGGTCTTCTTTCACTCGATACACCCATTTGTTGTGAAGTGCTTTCTTTCCCATAGGTAACTCAACTAGTTCCCATGTCTGATTTGAGATCAAAGACTTGATCTCGTCTTTCATAGCAAGCTCCCACTTGTCGGCATCCGTGGTTTGACAAGCTTCCATATAATCTTCAGGCTCCCCTCCATCAGTGAGTAACATGTAGTCTATGTATCTCCTGTTAGGCACATGGGGCCGAGAGGATCTTCTCAATACAGGAGTTGGAGTAGGAGGTTCTAATTGCTCATTGTTTTCTTCATTTGATTCCTCTGGCTGAGGACTCCTCAATATAGGACTTTCTGGGATATCTTCCACCTCTGCATAAACTGGTTCACTCGTTTCTGAATTTCTGGTGTCAGTATTATGCATGTCCTTGTACATCACTTTTTCATTGAAGATTACATCTCTACTGCGGGTCATCTTTTTGTTTTCATCATCCCATATGCGGTAGCCAAATTCATCTTCACCATAACCAAGAAAAGTACATTTCTTTGATTTTGGATCAAGTTTGCTTCTAACTTGGTCGCTAATATGCACATATGCTACACAGCCGAAAACTCTAAGATGTGAGAGTTTTACCTCTTTTCCGCTCCATACCTCTTCCGGTATCTTGTGCTCCAATGGTACCGATGGACTTCGATTGATCAAGTAAGCTGCTGTGTTGACTGCTTCTGCCCAAAACTGTTTTGGTAAGCCTGACTGTACACGCATGCTTCTGGCTCTTTCAGTCAACGTTCGATTCATACGCTCAGCTACACCATTGTGTTGAGGCGTACCTGGCACGGTTCTCTCCATTCTGATTCCGTGCTCATAGCAAAACTTCTTGAATCTGGTGTCTACATACTCACCACCATTGTCGGATCTGAGCTTCTTAATCTTCAATCCTGTCTCATTTTCCACCATAGCTTTCCAAATCTTGAAAGCTTCAAATACTTCAGACTTGTGTTTCAGAAAGTAAACCCATACCTTTCTGGAGTGATCATCAATAAATGTCACGAAGTATTGCTTCCCACCAACGGATGGGACAGTCGTTGGTCCCCAAACATCGGAGTGGATGAGCTCAAGCCTTTCTTTCTTTGGGGTTCTTCTACTTGTCTGAAAGCTCACTCTCTTTTGCTTTCCAAGTATACAGTCTTCACACATGTCAATTTTTACTGACTGAAGACCTGGTAGTTTTCCTTTTGAGTGCATGACCTTCATCCCCTTCTCACTCATATGTCCAAGTCTTTGGTGCCATAGATTGGGACTTTCATTTGTTGCAACTGCAATCAAATGACATGCTCCTGCTGTCTTGTAAAGAGTACCATTCTTTTTGCCTCGAGCAATTGTCATCGCACCTTTTGAAATCTTCCAATCATCATCGTGGAAGATTGTCGTGTAGCCTTCACTAGCTAGCTGGCCCACTGAGATTAAGTTCTTCGTCAGGTCGGGAATATGTCTGACATTTTTCAATTCCCATACAGACCCATTTAACTTAATCTTTACTACACCTTTACCTACAATCTCACATGACTGCTCAATACCAAGGTAAACCTTACCAAGGTTTCCAGGAACATAATTCTCGAATAGTTCCTTTTGTGAGGTTGCATGGAAGGATGCTCCAGAGTCTAACACCCAAGACTCTTCCTTGTTTTCCAACGAACATATCAGCGCATCAGCTCCTCCTGAGGTCGTAGCAACATTTGCTTCATCTTTCCCCTCCTGTTTCTTCGAGGCACTCCTGCATTGATTTTTGTAGTGGCCAGTCTTCCCACAATTCCAACATTCGATAGTTTTCGATTTGTTAGAGCTTTGATGATTTCTGGATTTGGACTGCCTCTCCTTTGATTTGCCGCGTCCAGTTCCTCTGGTTGAACTTCTACCTCTTGACTCTGTATGCAATACTGAAGAGGTTGAGGGTTCACCCGATTCTCTCCGTCGGATCTCTTCACTGAGAACTAAGTCACGAACATCATCAAACTTTAACTTGTTGCTTCCTGAGGAGCTACTCACAGCTGTGACAGTAGCATTCCAACTTTCTGGTAGGGAAGAAAGAAGTATTAGAGCTCGTACTTCTTCATCGAAATTGATTCCAACTGAACTCAACTGGATTGTAATTTTGTTGAGTTCATTTATATGTTACGCTATTGATGTGCCTTCTGTCATCCGTAGGTTGAACAACCGCCTCATCAAATGAACTTTGTTTGCGGCCGACGGCTTTTCATACATGCTGGAAAGGGCCGCCATAAGACTAACGGTAGTCTTTTCTTTTGCAATGTTGAAAGCAACATTACGAGATAACGTCAAACGAATGGCTCCGAGAGCTTTTCTGTCTAGAAAGCTCCACTCATCTTCCTTCATAGCTTCTGGTTTCCTGCCTGTGAGAGGTTCTTGCATACCTTTCTGATACAGGTAGTCCTCTATTTGCATCTTCCAAAAGCCAAAGTCCGCACCATCGAACTTTTCAATCTTCATCTTGCCTTCGTCCATTGCCATTGCTCCTACTGCTTTTGAAGAAAAGCCCCCACTAGTTCTCTAAACTGAGATCCCAAGAACAAGAGAAACAATCTTTTCTGATGTGGAAGATCAGACACAGCTGCAACCACAGAGCATACTAAGAAAATTTACTCTGACCAAATCTTTTCTGATGTGGAAGATCAAACGCTCTTGCAACCACAGAGCATACTAAGAAATGGGCTCTGATACCAATTGTTGGGAACAAGGGCAATAAAGGAGAGAAGAGAGATTTAAACAACACTAAGAAGTATTTGTTTTGGTGCATTTGTAAACCTTACATAAGCTTTCTTATATAGCAAAGTGAAGAACACCATCTCACAATACTAAGCAATGTGGGACTAAAACACACTACAAAAAACTTAATCAAACTACACAAAAACTAACACAAAGTGTCGGTGATTGTGTTGTGAAATTTTTCTACGTTGCAATTTCTATACAAATTGTCTTTTTTCCATCTAAGATGACTACAAATCTTATCTTAGCAAGGCTTGTTGAGCCTATCATGCACCTTCTATGGGGTCACACTATTGGACCACCCACACATATGTAGTCTCTTGTTTGAGATGTCCAATTGTGTGGGGAGAGAAAGTGTTGGAGTTGCCTTATCGAATAGAGATATGACTAAATTATAGTATATGAGTTGATGGAAAGTTTCCATTGCAAGCCGATTTTGGTTGGTTGAGTCTACTTTTTAAGATCATCAAATCAGAATCATTTTGGAAGATTGCCTAGGAAGGGAATTTGGAAATAAAAAGGGGTTATGCAATTAGTTGTTTTGGGGGAGAGACTTTCTCAGAAGGTCTATAAATAATTTCCCTTTGGGAGGTGTTAAGGATCTAACCTTTTGGTATTGAAAGTCTTTGACTTTGGTGACAGGGTATGCCATGTGTGAAAGAAAGCTTTTTCCTTTGTAAACATAGTTCTTTTATAGCTAATAATCTTTGTCTTGTTTTTCTGGTCATTGTTTCAAGGTGCCAAACACTGCCGCAAAACAATCTTCCACAATTATTGGGGGTGTAGGAAGAAATACCCATTCCCACTTGTATCAACTAAGCTTCCCACACCAAGCAATCCAACCACTAAAGCCTGAGGTCCAACTTCACTTAACCCAAATCATAGCATAAACCCTTCAGGCTGTTTCACCCTACACCTCCAAACATTTCATCCTGTACCTCCAATTTCCCAAAAATAACCTTATAAGTTACATTTTTCTTTATCGGATTTCGAAATTCGATAAATGATTTTTTCATATTGGATTTCAAAATCCAATTAAGAATTTTTCAAAGACTTCATCGGATTTTGAAATAATGAAGAAAATGAAAAATCCTTCATCGCATTTCAAAATTCGATAAAAGAAAAATTCTTCATTGAATTACAGAGGACAATTTTATTCATTCCAAAAATCATGTTCTGGAAATCTTGTTCCAGAAATTCTTGAAAGCATGTTCAGGAAAGTTTCTGGAGCATATAATCCGGAAGTCGATTTTACAGAGGATAAAATAGTCATTTTGAAAATTTGAAAGGGTGTGCAAAGAAATTATGGGGGTGCAGGAAAGGGTTATTGATAGTGGGCCTCCCACTATACAAACTCATCACGGCCCATTAGAAAGATTAACAAACTCACATGGCTCAAAGACTACCATTTGACCTACAATGAACCGTTATGAGTATTCTCTATTAAGAGTATTTTCTGTTAGAATAATTAACAGGTGTCTCACATGTACCAATTTCTTGTAGTTTTGGTCCTTTTAAGACCGACACCATGAATGAAAATGGCAGAAAAGAAAGTTATCGACCTTTTATTAATTTTATTCTTTACTTTTTCCTTTCCTTTTCTGATTTCTTCATATCAGTTTCCAATATACTAATTCAAATTTCATCAATAATTCTTCAAGCATTGTCTTGAAGAGGAATAATAACTGTTTACTTCATGACATCTAAAGGAGTGATTTACTCTTACCACATGTATTTAGTGTTTTCAGTTTACATGTGCGATAAGCTACAATTGAAGTGTAAATTAGAGTGTATTATCTTTAGGTGATAAGGTAAATGTAATTACTGATGACATCACATGGAACCCTATTTTATGAAAGCAAGGAATAAAAGAAAACACTGTTCACGTATATATTTCACCCAAGGGAAAATTTTGAAAGAAGAAAATGAAATACAAATAACAATGTTTAGATATTGATGCAGCGACTCATTCAGCATTGTGTACCAAAATTTGCAAAAAGGGAAAAAAAGAATTTAAACTCAAGCAATTTTACTACCGCATTATTACATTATAAAGAATCTCATGCAGTTATCTTTTAAGATACAAATTTTAGTCCCCTTTAAGCTCCAAATCCCTGACTTTGGTCACCTATTCTTTTTTCTGTGCTTTGACTCTTCACATTTTAAAAAATCTGCCATTTCCATCTAATCCTCAAATTTGCACTTGTTTTATTTGTTTTTATTTTGGTTCAATAGAACCCTAGCTTAAAATTTCATTTAAGATACCTACAAAATAACTTAATTAACATATAAAAAATAAAAGTAATAAATGTATGTGAAGTGGAAGATTAGACGAAAATTGTAGGTTTTCTAAAATTTGCTGACCAAAATTGCAAGAAAACCAAGATCACTAAGAAGAAATTAAATGGGATGAAAATTGTAATTTAGCCTATCTTCTAAGTTGCCATCTATAGTACAATGCTGTAAAATATGGAATACACAGCATATTCAAAGTCTACCACTCGTGCAGAGAAAGCATCGCAGAGAAACTTAAGTCATAAGCAAGAATATCAAATCAACGTATCTAATGATTCCATTGTGAGTAAAAGTGTAAAACTCTCAGAAGCTTACCATGGAACCTCCAGCAGCAGTAGAATAGGCTGTACTTCCTGTTGGGGTGGCTACGATAACTCCATCACCTTGTACCTGAAACACATGACACTCGTCATACAGAAGGTATGCCACGGATTAATAGAAGTGTTTTGAGAAATGAAATTTCAAATATTTACTATTTTCATCACAGAATATTTTATAATTATAATTATAGAAACAAGGAATTGATCCGATATGAAGAATATCTAGATTATATAAGTATCATTAGGAATGTTTTCATTTATTCACGTATCATATCTTTGTCATTAAAGGATAACAAATCTCTATTTATTGTATTGATTCCTTTTTCTCAACATACACAAAGCATCCATGCTGCAACAGAAACACTCAATTTGGTTTTAGCTCAATGTTTCTCTCTTTCCCAGAGTTTAACAGAATATAACAAAAGAAAAAGACTAGATATTCAGAAGGCAATAAAGACAAAATAAAACTCACTTTGGTTATAAGTCGATCATGTTCATAGCATTCAATCTTTGAAAGGTAAGGATTGGAGCCCCGATCAACAACAATCTCATTGAGGATGTCAAATACTTTCCCTGGCATTGCTTTACCTTTATGAAAAATTTCACACCGGAGACGCATTCTGAGAGTAATATACACACCATCTCGTGTATTATTTCCATGGATGACTTGTCGTAAGTCTTGCTTGTAATCATCAAACTGCAGAAGAGCAATACAGAAGTCAAAAAATGGAAATAAAGCTATGTAATGTATCTATGTATATTATTTATAGTGAAACAAATTATGAATTTGGAAAGCTTACATCATGAGAAGTTAGAAAACCAAGGGAGCCTAGGTTAAATGACACAATAGGGGGAACCGCTTCTCTGAAAAGATTTGATGCATGCAGTATAACGCCATCTCCTCCCAAGCATGCCACAAAGTCTACTTTTTCATGTAGATCACTGAATCAAACACACCGTATGTGTTAAAAATAAAATAAAAATGAAAGTAACACTTTTTTAGGAACAGAAAAAACTGCTCTGAAGCTATTCAATACAATTTACAAATGCCAGCACCTGGTATCTTGACTGTAGAAGGTCTGAACAAATCCAAAGCCTGGAATTCTAGCAAATATGTCATGCACATCAGGTTCCACAAGAACATTCATTTTTTCTTGGCGATGAAGAAAAGTGGCAACCTGTAGATTATATATAAAAACTATTGAGAAAGTATGTGGTGAAATTGGTTATAGAAGTGCATAATATTTCAATCAACGTTTTAATTGAAAACGGACCAAATGCACTTATACTATTCAAAGTCCAAAACCACTCCAGTCTCATGTTCCCTAACAGATTTTATTCCTAAATTCCTCCATGTCTTTATTACACAAGGAAGTAGAATTAAAATCCTTTTTTGGTCCATTCTTTATTATTGAAAATCTATATCATGCCATCCCCAAAACACTGTGGGAGCAAAAATTTCAGTATCCTATTTTCTATATTTTACATCTATATTTTGTTCTTTAAATTAACCAGTATTTTTTATCCATCCAATTTTCTGTATTCGAACAACACGTTATAGTTTTAATTACCAAAACAATATAACCTACAATTATAAAATATTTTTTATATTTCTTTACCGGAATTATTAAATAGTCAAGCATAGGAGTAATTCTCAAGCTAGGCTTGCTTCTTTAAATATGTTTCATTGCTATCTTAAATCAATTTATTTACCACATGAGACAGACCAAGCCCAAGCCTCCTGCTAAAAGGCTAAGCACCACCAGAATCCAACAAATGGTTCTTCAGGTTAATGGTGGAGATGAGTCTATAAGGTTTACCAATGATACAATAGAACTAAAGGCATAGAAGATGGAAAACAATGCCAATGATTATCATGTTCAATGTTAAATCTTTTTGCAAAAATATTGTTTCTAAACACTAATATGAAGATCATTTCTTTGAACCACTTTCATGCTTTCTGCAGTCTAAGAAAATCCTTACCATTTTTGCTTCTTCCATTAGTTCATCTCCAAGTTTTTTTAACAATAATACATTCTTCGGCATAGACTTCCACATAAGCATCTGCTGCTGGGTGCTAGGATGAGTGAAAGCCAAAGAAGATTCGGTCACTTTTTCTCTGGTACAAGAAAATCCATCTGTTCGAACTAGGAACATCTCAGCCTTCTTTCTTGATTGCACTCTTACAACTCCTGTTGAAGAAGCACACATATCTCCTTCTATGGATCCCAAGTCATCATCATTTAAGGCTAACCTATGTTTAACCATATGATCTTCAATCCTTTGAGAGTTAGCTGCGACATTATCAAAATTATTCTTCACAGTGTTGGAACCATTGCCATTAGTCATGTATTCATGGTCACTAAATCCATTTACTGTTGTCCTAACAGAACTAGAAGTACTCCCGTTTCCTAACTTCCTATTTCCATCAACTGTAATCTGGGACTTTCTAGATGGATAGTCCACATGGGCTGATCCATTTGAACTTTCTGGACCTACTATTTTAGGTATAGGATTATCACTACTGCTGACACCCACACCTCCCTGTTGTTTTGTTATATTCATGTTCCTCTGTTGCAGAGAGCCTTCCAACCTTCTACTCTGATAATTGACATAAGAGGGCGGTGAGATCTTCCGGCTTCCCAAAAATTTTGACATCTCTCTTTTGGAAAAGATATCACAAGGAGGAAGTTGAGATTTTAAAGGGTTAATTTTGCTGAAGTCACTTGGAAAAGATCTTTCCTCATTAGCAGCAGTTGCTTCTGATAATTCCTTGTTATCAGTAGAAACTTCACTCAAGACTGTAGTACCTTGTGTTTCACCGTTATACTTCTTTTGAGAGGTGCTTTTGTCAAATGCACCAACAGAACTACGTGCTGAGTCCAAATTCTCGGGCAATTTATTGAAATCTTTTTCCAGGGAGGATCTCTCTGCAGTTGTTGAAGAATCCAGAAGTCTAGCAGACCCATTTGTATATCGTGATAACATGCCATAGGGTGTAACTGGTGGATTAGAAACAATCTGTGAAGAAGATCGAGTCATGTACTGCCTCCATCGGGAGACCATGGCAGATGTTCTTAAAACTCCTTCCTTGCTGTGAAGATAGATAGGCCTTTTGCTGCCATTTAAAACATAAGATGCAAACCTCACAACCTGCTCCACTGTAGGTGCAGTCCTAGCTTCAACTGGGATTTTAACCAATTCAATTCTTCCAGATGAAATGGCATCGTGTAAAGCCGCTTGATAGAAGTTGTCTTTCACAGTCTCTGCTCTAAGATCTATAATGGTTTTATATCCTTTATCCAGTAACCACTTCAGGCCTTCTTCTGTTACCTGACCACCACTGCAAAAGACTGCTTCTGTGTCTTTGGTTTCCATGTCCTCTTTAGAAGCAGATAAATATACAGGATTCCAATTTGAAAATAGCATGTGACAAGGAAAACCCTCCCCACGAGGAAAACCAGAATCATAGCAGACATTCTTCAGTCTTTGAAGTTTCCTCCATACATTTAAGCTTCGATCATCATCAAGTACTAAATAGTTTTCGAGAGCTACATGCAAGCTCTCACAACACCTTTTCATCTCACTCCTAAAAAGGGCTAGTGGGGGGAGCTTATCATCTGTTGTGCTGACATCTGCAGCACGAAAGGAATTCATAATTGAGGATCTTCCAGAAAGAATATCCTCCCTTCCTTTGTTCACAAGAGATACCATGCATCCAAGAACAGAAACTATTTTATCTTCTAGTTGAGGTTTCTCATCTGATGGAACCTCATATGAAACACTACACTCACCAGTCAATGGGTTACATAATGCATCCATTAATGCAGAATGAAGCCTTTCTGAATTCCTAAAGATCCTACAAAACGCCTCAACTTCAGCAATATCACCTGGAACTGGACCCATCCAAGACAACCGTGATGTATCATTGGATTGGAAGGAATTCAAATTCTATAAAAAAAAGTATCAAAAACAAATTTGAAAGATGGATGTCAGTCCATGACATGAATAACAGGAGTTAAATCATTAATGCATGTAAATTGAAATATTAAACAAAAGAAAAACATAGAAGAACAAGATGACACACACTAACAACAAGATGCTAAAGCACACATTCAAAATTAAAAAAAATAAAATGGACCTCAATAGTAAATTGAAGAGTTTTCGGTTTAGATTTTAGGTAAGGCAGTGTAAAACGACCTACCCATGCAAGTACATAGCGAGGAATTTTTTGACATAAAGGAAGGGTACGTAATTTAGTTTTAGATTTTGGGTACACAATCGATTCTACCATGAGTAGTGCTGATATTCAGAGAAGTAAAAATTTTAGTTTTCAGTTTATAAGAATTGATTTTATGTGTGCAACATACAAAAAACACTTATATTTACACTTGTAAAGATATAGTACTTTACTTCCTAACTGAATAAATTCTTGTACAAGGTATTTGGTTAGAGGAAAATGGAAGGGAGAGAAAGGGAGGAGTTTTTTAATACCTTTCTTGTTTGATTCAATTTTCAGGAAGAGGGGAGGGAAGCAAAATCTACTAAACAATTTACAGGAGACGTGATTTAAAACATTTCAAGTTTATTTACAAAAAAATATTTATATTTATATTTCGAAATCGAAAATTATAAAAGTATGAAAGTAAATTAGTTTTTGAAACTTTTTATATTCTTTGTGCTCCAAACAAGAAAATGATTACTTTCCCTCCTCTCCTCTTAACCAAACAGGATACCTTATCGAAATCTCTCCTCTTCCTTCCATTTCCTCTCCCTCCCCTACACTCACTTTTAAAAAATCATTTTCAAAAGCAAATCGATTCTTTCAAAACCAATTCTTTAACTTATTTCAAAATTAATTCTATTAAAATTTAAAAACAAACACACTCTTTACTGCATGTGAACCAACATCAAAGTAAAACTGAGCTCCGTATCTAAGCTTCTTATACACACGAAAACTTGTTTAAAGAACTAAACTAAACTCAGATGCAGTTCCCTAACTGTTTAAGTAATGTTCTCCCATAGAAATTGAAGTTTCTTGAAAACAGCACCAAAAGACTTCGTTTACATATGCTTTGTCATTTCCCAGAACATACATTTGAAAACAGTCAATACAACCCACATCGATTTCTTAGCTAAACATCACACCGGATGACAATTAACAAAAAAATATAGCATTATTTAAATTATCCATCATGTAGAAAGCATCATCTACCCTCAAATACACTCTCACATCAAACACAATATTTTACAATAAAATCTAAGCCACCGAGCGCCGTAATCGACATAAAGAAAAAGAAAAAAGGCTTGTCTGACAACATATTGAGTCTACCAGGCACAACTAATAAAAAAATTAAGAAACTATATTAAAATAATTTCAAAAGGAGATTTCCACTTGCATCACCATTGTTTTAATTATTTTTTCACAACCATTATCAAATTTCAGTACTCGCATCAGAATTGCTAATTCGAGTAAATCAACTTAAAGAAAAGCTGAAAGTAGTGTATCATAAGCTGAAAAAAGAAAAAGAGTTGCAGAAGACAAACAGTTACGAACCGGAGAGTCGAGACCGAAGCTAAAGGAAAAGGAGTTGGAAAGTTGGGCGCTGATGACCAAGTTGAAGTGTCTACGGAGCTTTCTTCCCTTCCTCTGAAACTCCAGGCCCAGGCCCAGGCCCAAGAACGACGGAGGAGGCTTGAAGAAACAATGATACGAAGGTGACAGAGCCGCGGCCATGTCCGCCGAGAATGCCATGTCGATGCATGCTACCATCGGAGTTCGCCACGATCTTCCAAAATAAGAATATTGTATATGTATTTTTTAAATAATAATTAAAATATAAAAAAATCTGTTCGTTGGTTTTATTATTATTTTTGTATCGATATTTGCGTGTGGGTAAAGGGATAATGAGATGGAAAATGAAAAAATTGTGGCTGGAAAATGGCGGAGGATAATAATAATTTTGGTGGTGGAGGCAACATGTCCGGTCTATGGACATTTACCGTTTGTGCTTGAATCTTGATGTGATGTGATGCTTATTATATGGATTTTACCTATTTTTCTTTATCATTCATTATTATCCATTTTCCTTTCTCATATTTCATTGGGCCAGGTCATGAGACAACATCTACTTTATCTCACTCTTGTTTTATTTTACATATAAAGCAATTGAAATGCTAACTGTATTTTTTTCTACTTTAGATTGCTTTTTATAGTTTAATTAGTTGATTTTAATTTGTATATTTAGAAAATAGATAAGTTTTGCCTTGTAATTTTAATGGTTTATATACCGTCTACATAAACAAACAATTTTAGAATATGTTGAAAGAAATTTTATAATTCTTTGTTTAAATTAAAAGATGGATTTTAAAGACTGTAAAATAATGAACTTGAAAAAAAAAAAGTGAAAAGTAAAATGGTTTGAATTAAGAGATGGAGAAGGAAAGTGAAAAGAAAGACATAAAGAAAAGATGTAAACTATTTAATCGATGTAATAGATAGAAAATATTTTAATTGATGATATTGTAATATTACTTTTTTTTTCTTTGGTTAAAATTATTTTAGAATAAAATTTATTAATTTAAAATAAAACATTAGTTATTATTTAAAATAAAAATATAATTGTTATAATTAATTTAAAATAAGAGTGTAATATTATTACTTATTTATTATTTTTGTTGGGATGGAGAAACTCTCAACACATTTACTCTTCTTCTATTTTTATTTACTTATTCACGGTCTTATCCTCTTCTTTATAGTCTAGTTCTCGGCATGTCTTCTCGTTAGTTTACTTTTATCTCATCATATTAGATAATACCTACAAAATGGACTTTGACGTTCAAGTCAGTTTTTGAGTGGTATAAGCCTAGAACATGCAATAAATTATCTTACCTACTGTATTGATAACACTCCTATTTATAGTTGTTCTAATGGGCCAAGCCTCACTTTGGGGTTTTGGTGAGGCCTAATTCCCCTTAACCCTTTTTATCATAAATATAATGAGTTAATTAAAGTAAATCATACTTATTTAATGCCTGCTCCATGAGTAATAACCTTGGTTTGATTCTCCATTAGTCCTCTATCTTGGATGTTAACATTAAGCGACATGGTCAACCTGTTTCTTGGTTTTACCTTCGTGGCTCTTTTAGTAATCGATTATATAGTCTTTTGTTTAATGTCATAGTCTTGTGTCAGTACCAAATGTGTGTATTGCCCATATAGTATATTGCCCCCTCCCCTTGAGTCCACAAAGACGTAACGAAATGTGTCTTTGAAGGGACATAATGCTCCAGAGAATGTGCTCTGTATGTCATTTTTTTGGCCTTTAAATGGTTGTGGATCCAACAACTAAGATTAGCACATGTTGGGTTCTCACGCAGGTTGAATACCTATAAATAGCGAAGGCATTTGAAGAAGAATTTTGTTATTCTACAATGTTGTCTGATAGCTTGTTTTTTATCAACCAAGAGCACAAATCATTTTTTGAGGTGATGATGTCTTCTAGCTTTAGTTATGCCATCTAAGGAGTTTTTAGGTCGCTCAAACAAGGGTTATCCTGACGAAGAAATTGTAATGGTGTTGGGTTCAACCCGACTATGAGAGATTCATACTCGACCTGGTTGTTGGATAATTTAAAATTAAAATGTAGGGGTTGTTTTATCTTTGTGCCTCTAGGCCTTTCGAATTGACTTTGATCAAGACTGAAGGTGTTGTTTTAAAGAGTTAATTAAAGTTTGGTAATGAGGCTAACCCACTTTGGCCCTGACCCTATGATGTGAATCCAACCAATGATGGGAATGTGCCACTTTGCTACAATTTTTAAGTAATTAATTTGTTTAATGAATGGCCAAATTCTTTGTAAAATTGGATAACCAAATTATGTTTTGGAATAATTAATTAATGAGTTTTATTTTGTTTTTATTTCCAGTTTTAATAAGGGTCCAATTGGAAACTTAGTCATCAGTCTTTGGAAGACTAAAAGGATGCGTAGCCGAATGCTTTTATTTGACTTTTTGGTTACCACAATTTTTAGTTACAAACAACCATCAACTTAGTAGGATCGTTATTAGCTTAGTGAAATCATTATTAGCTTAGTGGATCATTATTAGCTTAGTGGGATAATTCTTAGCTTAAGTAAAATATAATTAATGTTTTATTTTATTTTGATAAACAACCATCAACTTAGTGGGATCATTATTAGCTTAGTGGAATTATTATTAGCTTAGTGGATCATTATTAGCTTAGTGGGATGATTCTTAGCTTAAGTAAAACATAATTAATGTTTTTTTTTTATTTTGATGGTTTAAACTTCTATACAAGTTGAACCATTGTGATCAAATAAATATGAATTGAGTTTTATTCAAAAATATTAGTTTTATCTCTTTTATCTTAGTGAGAGTAATACTCCTAAGTTCTTGAGTGATTCAAGAACCCTTTGTATAAAAGGATTTTCCCATCCTGTATGTGTTGCCTCCCTTAGAAAGAGTGATTCATTCCTTCCACCTTTCATATTCACCTCTTGCCTTTTTCTTCACCAGAATTTAGAAAACTAATCCTGCCCACATTTCTTGCCTACTAACATTCCAACCTAGATAGATCTGTAAAAAAAAGAATCCACCTCTTTGGATTCTCATCATATGGTATTAGAGCTTCAACTCTAGGTTTGGAATGACGATGGAGACTTTCTATACAAGGTGTTTAATCAAAGGCCACCCTTGTTTAGTTGCATATGATTATGAAAGTGGCAACAATGTTATGAGCCAAAGATTGGTGGAGAAACTCCACTTACTAATAAGCTCTCATTTGAATCAAGCATGGATCAAATTCACTACAGGACAGTGTGTGTAAGAAGTCTTATGTGATATCGCTCCAATGGACTCTTATCCTCTTCTTTTAGGATGATCATGGCTTTGTTTTAAAACATTCAATCTGAAGTGTCAAGAAACACTAGAAGGGGGGTTTGAATAGTGTTCCCATAAATCCTTTCTGAAACTGATGTTTGACCAAGGTGGATGGAGATTGGATGATCGCCATGATCAACTTGGTTATTATGCTATAAACATTATCCTGATAGATGCGTTTATGATCTCAATATTTATTTTGTCTCCATAGCGTTTAGGAGAGGTGAATCTTAAAGAAGGAGGTGTGTTAACAGGTGTGCATGTCAAGGTATTGCTTACAACATAAGATAAACACTTGTAAATCTAAAACATAACACATACATTTTGTACTGGTTCACTCAACTAAGCTACATCCAATTATCCTCTAAGATAACTTAAAGGGTTTCACTAGATTTTAAATGAAGTACATGTGAGTATTCTTACCATTTCTGGTTAAACTAGTCAACCTCAGTAAATTTCATTATTGTGATTAATACCAAGTATCACCCACTCTTGGTTGCGTAATATTATTCACCACTCCTAGTTATTAAGACAAAATCGTCAATAGGACTTATATGTTTAAATGCTCCCATGTTTTGAAGTTTAATAAAATAACATTAAACGACATAAGAATATGAAAAATCTAGAAGAATAGGATAGGTAGAAACATAATTGTTAGGTTCAAAATCCCTACTTGACGAGCAACATAGGAAAGCCTTAGGAAAACACTTAGGAAACACAACAGTTAAGTTAAAACATCCATAGGCTAAACGAGTCACAAGTCAAAACGCCCATGAGAATTGTGCTAAACACATAAGCAATATTGTACCAAAATGATAAATAGTTAAATTCTCATAAAGATAAGGATGTTGAAATATCAAGACAATGTTTTTTGCAAAACCCTCAAGTGTCTCAATCAATATTCCCTAAACCTGAAAAAGGCAGAACCTGTTAAACGCTCTTGCTCTAAAAATGCAATATCACAAAAAACGTTTACAACAGAATAAATGATACCACGAGCTACACCCTTTACTTCGTCAAACGATGAATTTCTCACTCAATGCTTGGTATCTTAGAAGAAAAACTAATTGATAAACGCTACCTCAACGATAGAAAATATAAAAAAATACTTTGTTGTTTTGAACAAGCATTAAATGTCATTAAATGTTCAACGTTCAAGAATAACTAAAATGATAAAAGATAAGACATATCTACTACATGCAAAATCTACTCTATTCTATGTAGAGGACCTACTACATGCATCCACTTTCTCTATTCAAAGTATATCAGAAGTGGACATTAGAGACAGAGAAGACATTCACGAAATGTTCACCTCATAAGAAGTCATGTCCATAAGTGGTGAAGAATACTACACAACCACAAGTGGGTGAAACTCCACTAGGCAACTAATACGTTGTTGTTGAAGCTATCAAATTAATACTACTTTACAAGACAACTTCAATATTGCCAAGTTAGTTGTCAAGAAAATAGATAGGGTTAAAGTAACCCTGAGTCGTTTTCCAACGAATACATAATTGCTTTTCAATACTTGACTCTTATGTAGACTCTGAAAAGGTTAGTAAATGTTATGCAATGCTTAAAAATAAGAATGAAAACCTATCCTAATGAATTTGATGTTGAAGAATGATGTGAGTTTAATTAAAGAACAAATGAGAAACTTTGAAGAAATTATAATGAAATAGGCTAATTCCATTGCTTTTCCAAGATAAATTGATCATCGGTTATCCACAGATCATTGTTCAATTGATTATTGTTTGGGTTTCAAATTAATTAAAATACATTCTTAATTAATTTAAGGGCGATCATATAATTAACCAAAGTAAATTCTCAATCAAATGAAAGACCTTTCTAGATTATTCACAATGAATTCAACCAAAGTATATTCTTAATCGAATCCTATTGTGTTTAATCTTGTCAATTCTTAAATCTCCTAACCAAATTAAAAGTTAATTAATCAAAGTAGATTCTCAATTAATTAAGTTGAAATTCTTACCATTAATCAAAGTACATTCTCAATTAGTAGCAAAAACACGTTTAATCATATGAAAGTTCCTAAATTTAAATCAAAGTAAATTCTCAATCAAACCTAGAAATCCTTGAACTCATATGATTGATATGCATGTAGATTCAAACACCTTATGATGCAAAAATCATTACTTCTAATCTGATTGAAAGATGAAAGACATAGAAGAAGAATAACTCAAATCAATAATTAAAAGAAACAAATACATTGATTCAACTTAACCTCAGAATCCATAATGAAATTACAGTGGAATAGACCTAGAAGCTTAGCCCTTTATGAATGAAGTACAATACATGGTAAAATAAAAGTGAGAGGAGTAGTGGATGATTGCTTCCAGTAGAGGAGTCTGAGAGAATGAATGAGTTCTTATTTCTGTCTCTCTTGGGTCTCTTTATATAGGGTTTGATTGGACTTGAACTATGAATATTCTGTTGATAAGATCTTTTATCTTATATATTCCAAATATTTAAAAGATTAAAATAATTATAAAAATATTTAAAAGATCTTTTCTGTTGATATTTCTAGATTTAATTAATTATCTTTAAAATATCAATTGAATTGTCTCCTAAATTTCGTTTACGCCCTTCTTAATTTTCCAAAATTGTAGGGAAACCCAAAAATTTCCTATATTTACACTTTATCCCTTTCTCTCTTTTTCAAAATTACAATTCAAACTTTAATTTTAGCTACATCAACAAACATTAGACGATTCTGGTATCCTTCAAATACATTATCTAGTTGAGTTTAACCCATTGTTGGTTTTCGTTGTCAACCCAGTAACCACCGGTACTGTGACTATGACTGAGTTTCACCTACTCCTGACTGTGCAGTATTCTTTACCACTCTTGGTATCCCTAGACACTCTCAGTATCCTCTAGATACACTGTCTAGTTGAACTTAACCAATTCCTGGTTCTCGTTTTCAACCTAGTAACCACTATTACTGTGACCATGATTGAGTTTCACCCACTCTTGGTTGTGCAATATTATTCACCACTCTTGGTATCCTTAGACACTCCCAATATCCTGTAGATACATTGTCTAGTTGAGTTTAACCCACTCTTGGTTGTTGTTGTAAACTTAGTAGCCATTATTACTGTGACCTTGACTAAGTTTCACCCACTATTGGTTATGTAGTATTCACCACTCCTGGTATCCCTAGACACTCCCAGTATCCTCTAGATACACTTGTCTAGTTGAGTTTCACCCACTCCTGGTTTCCACTAGACACACTTGTCTGCCTACCGTTTAACTCCACCAAGTTAAACGTTAAAGTTTCACCCACTCTTGGTTTCAACTAGACACACCTGTCTAGCTACCGGTTTAGCTTCTCAAAGTTAAACGTAAAGTGCTTTAATTCTCTTCAAAATTTACAATCAAAATAATGGTTACAAGTCCTTAGACGATAACTCTTTGACCGAGGTCGTTCCTGAATCAAATTAATATGCAATTAAAGTGCATTATACTAGGAGAATGACTCTTAGGTCATCCCTCAAGGACCAAATATGGTTCAAGAATTAGGTCGAACACGTGGTGGGGGGTGGTTATGTGGATAATTTTACTAACTAACAAAGACTCAAATTAAAACAATGATTATGACAGGTTGGTTATTGGATTCCCTGCAATGATTTCAATCCCTGATTAAAACTAATTATACGCTCTCTTCACCCTAATCCAACACCAATCAACCAACTAAGCGAATATTAATTGGGTTTTCATAACCACAAATTAAGAAAACGCGATTGCAACGATTAATCAATTCTGCACGCACGAATTACGTAACTAAGCGTATACCTAATTTGAGAAGCCCAAAACAGATTAATACTATGCAAGGTCAGGAGCACAATGACAACAAATTAATCTCATGGAGATAATGTAGTTTGACCAATTACTAACCCAGAATAATTAAATTGCCATTGAATTGAAATTAAAACACCAAAATGAAATTGAATTCATTGTCAAGCAGTGCAAACAGAACTAGAATTCCAAACTGAACAGAACCTAGAAAATGAAACTTAACCTAGAAAAACGAATTCAATGCAGCAAAACTGATTCAATCCAAAATTGGAAAACAAAGAACAAGGTGCAATGAATTTATACCCTTTTTTTATCCAATAAATCCTAAAAAGACATATTTGTGCAACCTATCATATAATTTATAAAGACTAAGACCAAAATTGTGAACATAACATGTAGACCCAAAGACTCTAAATGGTAAGGGATAAAGAGGTTAATGAGAAAATAAACTAGAATGATGGATTTTACTATGTAAAATAGAATATGACATGCGATTAATAAGATAATACACACTAAGAATAACATCACTCTAGATTTGTTAAGAAACCTCACCATGGATTAAAATTGTGAGTTGTTTCAACAAGATGTCTATTATTGTGCTTAGCCATCCTATTTTGTTGAGGTGTATCACTACATGAGGTTTAATGAAAAATGTCACGAGAAAACATAAAAGAATGAGAAGGATATTCCAAATAACCTCACGTTAAGCATCATTATGAACTTTGACATTTGAGTTATGCTGACACCCTAATTGAAAAGGATACTCACAAGCATTATCACTGCTCAAAGTTTGTACATTATGACACATAACCCCAAATGAAATCCTAAGTTTGACATAACACGACTTGGTCCCCAAATGTCATAACTAACTAAGACAAAAGAAGACGAAGCACATTATGAGACACTTGAAGGAAAAACTATGACTATGTTTCCTTAATTGCCACAACTTATACAAAAAACTTGATAGGTTAGATAAACTTCAAACAAGTTGCTATATTCTGACAAGGTTAGAATGACCTAACTAAGATGAATAAGAGAGGAAGATTCCAGTACTGAATCAATATGTGTAGATGTTCATAGATGATAAAGACCATGAGACTCATATTCAATACTAATTATTTGTTCCAAACTATGGTCCTGTAAATGGACATAATCTTTGGTAAAGGAGGTAATACAACCAAGAGAATGAGTGAGAAGACTAAGGGATATTAAGTTAAATGAAGACCTAAGGACATAAAGAACATTATCATTAATAAAGAAGGAAGAAGATGAATAATATCAACACCATGTCAAGAAACTCTAGATTCGTTGACCATGATAATAAAAGCTAAGTAACCCAAGGTAGAGAATGGAAAAAAGATTTATTACTTGTAATATTATTTTTGACACCTGAGTCCAAAACCTAATAGACATGAGAGTTAAAGTAAGTACTACCAACAAAAGTTGTACTTATGTGTGAATCATAAACAATGGATCGAAAGTTATGATGATTTTCATGCCATTTAAATGTAATAAGCTATATCAAAAGATCAAATGACATACAAATAGCAACAAAAAGATACCATAGATACTTAAAAAGAGAAAATAACTATAGGAAGGAGGAAACAACCCTAAAAATAATGAAATTTTTTTTTCTATGAACACCCATCATTACAAAAGTTATAGATATGGACAGAATGTGACAAAACAAGTCGAACGATAATAGTATCTGTCAAAGAAGTCATTGGACCATGGCCACGCATAAGAGAAAGTGACAATAGTGACAAGTACAATTATTCAAAAACATTTTATTTATTATAATATAATAATCATAATCATGAATCTTATTTATCAACATCATATATAGATTAAAATTTAAGAGATAAAATATTTGTCTAAATTCAAATTATTAATTTAATTTTTCTTCTATGTACAATTTTATTAAAAGGACACTACAAAAATAATTTATTTTACTAGAGGTTTGTTTTTGTGGGTTTTATAAACTCTTACTACTTTCCGCGGTTATAGTTAAAATCCGCAGTTAGATTTTATATTTTATTTTTTAATAATTTTTTGACACTTTTAAAGCAACCCAAATTTTCACTTTGCCGCGCCTCAAGTTTTCGTTCGCACCTCAAGTCTTTGTTCGCCATTTATTCTTTAGAACGTTTGCCTCGACTTCTCCTTTTTCTCTTCGCAGGCTTCACATCTTGCTTTATCCAACCTTTTCGTCTTGACTTTTTCATCTTCACAACCTTCCCTTCTGTTTTCTTTGTTTCACTTTGCAATTCCTAATTTGATATACAAGCTTCTCTTTCTTTTTAGTTTTTGTTTCCTCCGTTCTATCCTTTTCTATCTTCGATTTGTTTCTATTTCAGTCGCTATTTTCATTTCCATAAATCATTGCATGTCTCTTTCTATGCATTATTGTGAAACGAAACAGCCGGTAGTTGAAGCAACCCCTTGTTTGGCTCCACGAGTTTTCTAGAGTGGTGCCTCATCAATGGTAGTTCATTTTAATTTGTCTATTAAAGCATTAGCATATAAGAATTCGTTACTAATAATTTCCAGAATAATTCATTGTTGTTGTTTGTGCAGATTCTAGGGTATTCCCCTTTAATATCTTGGGAATTCAATCGGCAGAAGTATTCATGATTCACAATAATGCTAATATGAAAAGATTTATCCTCATCATTTTGAAACTTCTAATTCTTTTTTAGTTTATCTTTCATCTACCTAATATGTCATTTCTATGACTTTGAAGCATCATATATTATGCTAGTTAAAAGGATTCATTTTATTTTTTTGCATGTGTTGTTTGTGTGTTCAGTAGTAGATAGTGCGGTTGCAGCTGTTTGTGCTATATATCATAAAGGCAAGATATTTCATTTACTCATCTTTGAACACACAGTTTGAACTCTTTTATCTTCCTTTCAATGTACTGCTATATGTGTTATTTTTTGTAGTGTATATCTCTGCATACCATTACAAACACTTCTTATGCAGATCCAGATTATGGTGTTATTGAATCCACAACTTTGAAGTTTAGACAAAGTTAGAATGAGTTTTTAGCTCAGTTGGCACAGTGCTTGTCAGAATTAAGGATTTAATTATATTATATGTGTTCTGTTAACCTACTTTCTTCCTTTTTTTTTCTCATCAACTGTTTGATTTTCCAATAATATGTAACAGGAAGGGTAAAAACTATATGCTTTAAAGCTTTTGCTGTTTTTGACTAACGTTTCACCTTGGTAGGTTGGGTGTGTTACTAGTATTTGTTGCACTTGTTTTCTGATAAGATGTGATTGGTGAGTTCCTTCCCATTTAAAGCTACTGTATTTATTTGAAGTTATTGTTTTCTGACATGATGTTTGTTTTCACCTTTGATGTAGCTTGCATTTTCTGTATTTGGTAAGAATACAGAACTTGATGTCTTGAACCATCCCATTCTTAATCTGGTTTACTATTTGGTAAGTCAACTTCTTGTATTTCTTTGTCAGGGAATAATGTTTAATTGTTGCATTAAATTTCTCTACTAAACCAATGACTAAAGAAAACAAAAATATTTTAAAAAGACACTTCTGCTTTCTGAAATATATTTCAAATTGCATAGGTTATTTGAGTGTATACTTTATTATACAACATCCATTTAAATTCCTCAAATGATGATTACACAGTAAAGCTTGGGGGCATCATGACATTTTTCCTTAAGTATAGTATCTGTTGCTCTATTTTCTTGATAGAGTTTTCTAGCAGTTGTCCATATGGTTTTTTAACTGAATTTATTTAAATGAGTCAAATTGATTTCGAAACGTCATTTGCTCTTTACAGGCAAGATATTAAATGCATATTAAATGCATTCCAGCGGCTGGTGTATTATCAGGTGCTGTTTTTTCTAATCTGGCTGCATGATTATTTCAATCATAAATCATGGTTTATAAATAAGTAATTTGATTTCATTTTAGTAGGTGCCAAAATTTCTTCCAATCAGTTTGACGACTTCTCTGTCTTTGTTGCCGAGAAGGATGATACCAGAGAATTAAATGTATCACAAAATATTTAATTGAAATAATAAAAAAAGTGATGACATCCATAGAGAATAGAAAAAAAGGAGAGGCAAAGGTGTAGCATGGAGGAGATACATAGCTCAAAAAATGATGATAGGGTGGTATTATGGATCAAATCAATGCCTTGGAAGACATCTATAATTATGCCAAAAAATGCATTTTAAATTAAAGCTTTATGGTCACAAACATATCCACAAGTCTTCTATGTTTCTTCTACTTTCACAACGTGTCAATAAAAAGTTGAATGCTTAATATCTATGGTAAGTTTTCACATTTAATAAACTAGAAAATCACATGTAAGGCCAGTTAAATTTGATAGTGAAATTTTAAAGTTGATAATTAATTGCAAAAGTAAGTCAGAATAAAATATATAAAATACTACCGGTAGACACAGAATTCAAAGAAATCCACTCATGTGTGATTAAAATATTGGATAATTTATCATGTGAATAATGTTTTAAATATTTTAAAAACCCTACAACTTTTTTGTCAAATAGCTTTGATTACCTTTACTTAATTAAACTAAATTTGTTATATATGTAAGCAAATTTTTCATTTGAGTATTGTATCCTTTATAGTATAGATGCACTATATTTCTACATGAATGAGTGAAACAATAGTCATTTAAGATATTCTATTATAATATTATAATATCGTAATCGTGTGGAAAATGGAAATGTGGTAAGAGTAAATGGGTGGTAAAGTGGATCGATGTATATGATGATTTTATCCGTTAAAAGTAGGTGATTTTCAAGATAATATTCGTATCTTAGTTCCATCAAATGTAAAAGCTTCAAGCTTCAAGGTCTAAACTAGTTATGTTTTCACTGTTATAATTGCAAGTTCCTTTGTCTTTGTCATCGTGGCCAAAGTTGCATGCAACAAAAAAACTTGAAGATGATGCTCTACATGAATGAATATTTTCTAGGATTTGGAAAACATAGGATGAACTGATACATATGATAAATTAGGAAGAAGTTTTTCTGGGTTTTCTTCCTAACCAAATGGAACTAAGGCAATTAGCTTAAGAGGAGTTTGAGGGGAGTGGACAACGTAAGAGACCTCTAAAAAATTAGACATTATTTCTTTTTTAGTATTGTAATGAACATCTTAGTCATATTTTTAATATTTTAATTTAGTATTAATTATTTTTCTTTTTAATATATCAACAATTAGTTGTATGAACATGTTAATATGTTGAACAATTTGAATAATATAATTTATTTTATATATAGTATTCAGTTTTAGTTCATATTATTTAATTCTATGTTTGGTTAATAAAATTAATTTTATTATAATCTCATTTTATTATAGTCAAAAACAAAACAAAAATATGTACACATTTCCGACGGTTTTTTGAAAAACCCCCGCTAGTTCCGGCGATTTTTCCAAATCTCCACTAGTTTCGGCGGTTTTTCCAAAACCCCGCTACTTCCGGCGGTTTTTCAAAACCCCTGCTACTTCCTTCAAAACTCCGCTACTTCCGGCGGTTTTTCAAAACCCCCACTACTTCCGACAATTTTTCAAAACTCCCGCTAGTTCCGACGGTTTTTCAAAGGTTGGTAATTACTTAATGACGCAACTTTTCTTAACGATTTTTCTAACTGCGGGTAACATACTTTCCGAAGGTTAAAAACCACCGAAAACGGAAAAAATAACCCCTGGTAAAAATCTAAGTTTTTATAGTGATATATTATAATTTTTATTAGTATATAAAAAAAATTCCTTAGAATTTAGAAAAAAAAAATAAAGATTTTATTTGTCATAAAATTTTTATTTTTGTATAATTGTATAATATTTTACATAATTATTTCATTTTAACATGATTGTTATTTGATATTCTAATTTAAAATTTATATACAATTATAATTTTTTTTCAAATATTTAAACTTTGAAGAAAAAAAAACACGTGCATTATATATTAAATATTTAGTAAATATTATGTTTCTTTTGCTGTGATTTTAATTTTTTATAAAAATTTAATTAATTGACATTAAAAAAATAAAAAAGTACAAACCAGGGTATAATTATACCCTTTAACGGGTAGGGAAGAGAATCAGATAAAAATCTTATTTGTTACTATGAATATGGAGATGAATTTTTATTTTGGAGATGAGAAAGAGATAATAAAACAGACATAATTGATTGACCTATACTAAGCTGCTGATGTGCTGATGTTCCCTTCGTTAGCTGACCAAGGTTGAGTTTTCTTCTATTATCTTTGTTTTGAAACCAGGACAAGACAGATTCTTGTTCCTATTCACTGCGTGCTACTTCGAGTTCGGTATTTATCTATAAGGCTTTGCCTTCCTGACAAATCTTCTTCATAACTAACAACCTGCATTTTACAAAAGTAAATGAGATTCACCAAGTGCACTCAAATAGTCATTAGTAAGTAGCAAGTGCAAAAGGTAACCAATTCTTGTTCCAGGGAGAGACTGGTATATGTAACAATAAATGTTTAAACAAAAAAGAAGTCACAAACAAGACAAAGTACTTGAAAAAAATTGAAGAGTAAAAGCAGTAGCCAAGGTCCAAAATATAACCTGAGATTCTGTCTGTGTTTCACTAAAACCATCGTATATTCCTGCTCGTCTGTCTTGAGAAGCCTCCCCATCATCTTCCTTTCTGTCATTTCTATAAGAATATATGCTCTCAGTACTGATTCAAAGAAAGATGAAAGAATTATATGCATTCTCGTATATTTTACTTTGTCACCAAAATAGACAAGAGTTTGAACTTTATTATCACACTTTTCACACTAAATAAAACATTATCCAAAAATAATAGCTGTGCAAACGAAACCTTGAGGATTTCATAGTTATGCTCCAACCAGATGCGTGAGTTATTGCACATTAACACAAAGGATGTCTTTCTACTTCAATTTTAACCATCAAAACCAACCCACCAAAGGGCATATCCAGCCTATTCCAAAAGGCAGAACAAAATTTTTTAAGGAGACACAGGACAACGTAAAAATGGATGAGACGCCAATTCTAAGAAGGCGCCACCCATGGTATATTAAATGAAAGAGCCCTATGTAACTAGTTGGATATTGTTAAATATTAAGAGAAAATATATTGTGTGAATCCCATTCTTATTTAACCAGTAGAAACACAGGCTGGCGTATGTCCACAATTTTATGATAATAAAAAAAAATCAAAATTAATTATTATAATAAAATTGATTAAAAAATCTATCTAAAAATTATATTAAACTTATAAAAATTTGTTACATAAAAATAAAATATGAATAAAAACATATATTTCAAATTTTAGTAATTGTTATAATTATTTACTTTTAATCTTTATGGGCAATGAAAATTAAAAAACACAGTTAACGAATATAAGGATACAAAGGGTTAAAAAAAGTGTATATCAAAAAATGGTTACCAGATTCAATCTACATTATTAATTATAGATAAACATAGTGTTCATTAGATTCTAATCAATAAAGTGATCAAATAGGTCATTTGAAGGCCGTGGATATAAAACAATCTAATTCTGACAAATAAAGATTATGTGGCGACATGAGAACAATATGATAAATTTTAAACGGGAACTAAAGAGCTAACCTGTTTAACCAGTGTTTAGATAACCCAAAAACGGTATGGGGATTGGAATTATCTTCACCAAGGACTGAAAGATCAGATGGGTAAATCTATTCTACCATCAAGGATAACTACTCCCAAATATAAATTAAGGAAATTATAAAATAGAACATCTATGAAATTGATAAAACTTTAAGGATACACCTCTCTCACACCCTGTATGTGCTGGGGACCTCTGACCATGCATCTTTGTGAGAAGAAGAAAACAAAGAAGTTGAGCAGGAATACTTTGGCCATGAGCACAGTAAAACAAATTTAATGAAATATCAACATAACAAAAAAAGCAGCTCTAGTACCTTACTAGTCTGCTCTAACAAGTCCTCAATTGCAGCAGCAACATCAGGAACAGTACGACAAACCTCTCCACCATCTATTAGCATATTGTCTTCAGAAAAATTCTTTCCATAGGCATGGATACCTGAATTTGATGCCGAAGGCATCTTGTTGGATAGGCAAGGTTCTTCCACAAGTCTTGCCTTTTTGCTATAAACACTTGGTTTCTTAAAATTGGTCTCATGATTACCAACTCCACAACCCACATTTTTATCTGTGATGCCTCTCAAAATTTGTGATTGACTTGACAATTGCGAGGGCATGCCACTTATCATTTGAGCAGCCTGGGTAGGAAACTGACTTACGGTGCAAAGTCCTGCCTCTTGATCTTGAGCAGTTACTTCTTTTGGTAAAAATTGATCAACGGCAACAAGTCCATTCTGGAAAAGAAAATGTTGCACGTAGATAAGGACCATTTTAGTAAATAATACATAACATAGAAAATGTATGTAGACATTCATGAAAAAACAAAATGTCAATGCTTTAACATATATTGAAGCTCCCACTGCCCTGTACACGGTCACCATAAATAATATTACCTGTTTGACGCATTCAAATATCCATTCACATGTAACTGATTGAATCCCCCATTTACGAGCACCATCATACTTGGGTCCATTGGTGAATTTACACAACAAATGCGTAACCTTCTTATGCAACTTCTCCCCAAATTTAGCTCCTAGTACAAAACACAAGTTTCTTAGGAGATTTCTGTCTTTCTCCTCATACTGTGAAACACAAAACCTGAATCTTTCAAATCCAGGCAAGGGAACATGGCAGGGAAGTGGAGAATAAAGAATGTGACTATCAACATCCAGCAAGGATCCAGCCTTCAAGAAAAATAATCAAAGTATAAGTAGGTGTAAACCAACATATTCTCAAAGAATCCAGCTTTTAACAGAAAAAGGAATCATCATACACAATGGTAATAGAAGTACATACGCCACTATGGACCCCTCACAAATATCTAGTTCCAAACTCGAGATATCCTGTCCTAACATGAGCGGGTGTGTAGGAGATCACATATTGATTAGAGATATGACCAAATTATAGTATATAAAAACTTCACATTATAAGTTAGTTTTATAGAGTTAAGTTAGTCTTATAGTTTACTTTTTAAGATTCTTTCGTTTGTGATAACAAATGATACCAAAGATCAGAAAAAAGAAAGGTGTAATGTAACCCCAATTTCAGCATTTAAATTCAGAAGAATATAAGGAAAAGAATACATGCATGCATCACATGTGATTGAAGTGTTGAATTTTTGCAGCTATATAAAAATGGATCCAACTGTCCATCATTATTTTATTCTTGTGAATATCACTTTTGATATAATAACTTGGGACACATGGACCAAGACTAGTTTGGGTTTTCACCTTCAATCCATCCTAATTATTCAATATTTAAATCAAGAACTTTAGCCCAACAAGAACCAAGACTAATAAAGCTTACCTCCAAACAAGATCGTATCCAGTGACTGGAAACAGACCAACTCTTCGAATCACCAGTCGACATGGGTGTTACACCATGACACTCAACAGTATAGTGGACAATCTGTTCTGCTTGCCCACTTATTACCTCTCCTCCCCCTTGACTTATCCATTGAACAATCTCACCTCTCTGAAAAAAGTGATCGAAACTAAAATTAAACAATATCCATGAACATATATATATATGCGTATATCTGTGGTGAAACATCACATTTATGATTACCTATAAAGCAACTTTAACTTTGGAAACAAGAAAAAAGAAAACATTATTATAATTATAAAAATAAGAAAGTCCTATATAATCAAGAATATCTAGATTATATATGTATTGGCACGATTATATTTATTTGTGTATCATATCTTTATTCTTAGAGGATGTCAAATTTCTTCTATTTGTTGTATTTATTCTTTCTTCTCAATATAAATACCATGTCGGAACCGTTTCAGTTCAATGTCTCTCTTTCCTATAGTTTAACACATAAAAAACACTAAATAGCTAGGTTATATCAAAATAGATGATTCAGATATCAGGCACACAAAAAATGAAGAGCCCAAGCACCAAAAGGTTGTGATTGAAATAGTTACCATGGTATTAGATTATCTTAGTAATTTATTTAAATTAGTCTACAAATCATATAAGAAATCACCTATAGCATGTAATCTAGGGTGTGTTCCTTGTTGCCCCTTTCTTCTAAAGCCAAAAGGTTAAGTTTTAGCACAGGGTAGGGTATATTTGTGCATCCACGCTAACAAGACCAAGGGATTCATGTGAGGCGGCATGTTTAATGTAAGAGCAGTCAGGTTCCTTCACCAATCAACTTACTTTTATGGATAATTGGTTCATGTCTCTATGTTTCCAAATTTATCATTAACAAAGACTGGTACACCATTAAGCTCAATTTGATGACTAACTACTTGACACTGCCTTAAGTAACCTCAACTAATGCTTGAGGTCCGTGGAAAAATAAACTTCATTTGGACTGATATATCTAAAAAACAGAAGGGTTTATTTGGTTGATTGAAATGCTGCATTTGTTTCCTAATTGTCATGAACCAACTACCCAAAAGCTTAAATTGTTAAGTGAAGTAACACAAATAGTTTATGTTATAATGAAATCAGCTGTTACAGATTTCCACGGAATAAGAAGTTACATAATATAGGAAATTAGGATGATTGATTCCTAATTATTAGGTATATTTATTATAATTGATTTTGTATTATGCTACAAATACATGTTGTGAGGTCTACATTAGACACACAACTTATTAAGAACATATACAATTCTATATGATATTAGAGCCAGGTTCTCTGAGTTTCTTCTACCGCTATCTTTGCCGCCTGCTGATGGCCAATGGCCATTGGCAACCGTAAAAAATTTTTCTTTCAACAATTGTGTCTGAGGACCTCAGTCCTGCTCTCCTAATTTCAGTTCTTTCCAGTGGCTCTTTTACTATTGTCCGTTGTCTTTGTCCATCGTTGGCCATAGTGTGCCCCCTTTTTCGGTCACCGAGCATCCTTTTCCTCCCGTAACCACCGCGATCGATATCGGCTTCCTCCGTCGACCACCGCACTTCATTCACCCCTCCAACTCAGTCGACCGTGCTCCCACCCGGCTGACCATGCTCCAACCTGGCCAATCGTGTTCCAACTAGGCTACCTCACACCCCGACGGTGCTTTTTAGCCCATTTCCAATACTTTTTTCCTTGGCTTCCATTGTCATTCCTACTGATTTTATCAACTCTAATAATTAGCTAGCTGACATGTTCATCAAGTCCTTAGAGGCCCTCAAATTGAGTACATTTGTAACAAGCTTAGTACAGATGACATATATGCTCCAACTTGAGGGGGAGTGTTAGAATGAAATCAACTGTAATAGATTTCTAGAAAATTAGGCATTACATAATCTAGGAAATTAGGATGATTGATACCTAATTATTAGGTATATTTATTATAATTGATTATGTATTATGATATAAATACTTGTTGTGTAGTCTACATTAGACACACAACTCATTCAGAACATATACAATTCTATAATTTATTTTATTGCATCTCTAACATGTCATTAAAGCATAAAACCAACTATTATTAGAAGAATAGGGATAGCATGAATTGAGCTCAACTATTTTGTTCATAAATCCTTTGACAATTAATATCATGTCACGAAATAACTATCCCCAAAACTTAAATTGTGATGTAAACGTGCATGAATGTTTATGCCTATTAAGATCATAATGACTTACCTTTTCTTCAGGAAACAAATTTGAAAAACAAAACAGTTTTCCTCTGAAAACATTTGCTGATTTTTCATATTGAACACTGAAGTCATGCTGGCTCATTCCTTGTGTGCTCAATTTATTATCAGGAAGTTGATTTTGCAACATTGTTCTACAATTTGCTTTACGGAATGAGTGACCATTTATATCCATATCTTGTATCTCTTCTTTTCTTTTCTCTAAAGATTCTGGCTTCACAATTTCAAAGTCCACCTGGTGCGAGCTTTGATGACAGCTGGAGCTTTTACTGTGATCCATAGATGTGCTTTCTGTTACAGCTCCTTTTACCAAGCTTGCTGAGTTTAAGAAATAAGCCAACAAATAAAGCATGAATTCAATAAAATCAAGTTTATAGATTATTTAAGAAAAATCTAATAAATTAACTAAAAAGTGCTCTCCAGCTTGAACAAGATAAAGAGATAATAGACACAGACTACAAAAGCGAATATGCACATCATAATACCAGACCTTTTGGATGAAGTAGATCATACGCAACGTGTCTCCTAAGCACTGGGACTTCTTTCTTTTTATGGTCACAATCTTCAAGCCATGAGGTTTTAACAACATAAATTACACCTAAAGCAGCGAGACTCCTTACATCCTTCTTTTCCCTTGAAAAACACAATGCATGTGAAGACATCAGAAAAGAAAAGGAAAATGAAAATAAGGTTTGCAAAACATTTGACAGTGATACAGGTAACAAACTAAAAAGTAATTTTCATGAAACTATCAAGAAACATAACATGAAATGCACCCATAAAGATTCTCCATAATATCAAAGTTGACTTACATTTCAGTAGGATTCCCAACTATTATGTGTGTCAATTTGTCACTAAAAGACATATACCGGGAGCCTCCACCTTTGCGCACAATATTAATTAGTTTCCGCATTTCTAAAGCTTCAAAACCAACTAGTAATATTCTGCACTCTGATAAGTACATGTCATTATCATCAGATTCAGAATCATCAGCGACAATATTGTCAAGGTTCAATTCACCACTGGTCTGCAATGGAGGTTCAGCATCTGCCTCCTTAGCAAATATACGGGTTTGTGAAACTGAGGACATAAATTCTGATGGCATAGCTTCATGATCTCTATCCCTGAACTCAGCACAAGAAACTTGCACATTTGAATCTGTAGTACCTGAGGATGCCGCAGATTGCAATTTCCCAATATCCTTTTCTTGGCTATGTTGCATTGTTAAGTCCCTAGTTACTTTATGTGAAGATACAGATCCATGCTGAACAGGGAAGAACTCCTCATTCAGACATGCTATCCATGAAAAGAAATACAAATAAATAGATGATGAAAGTCAAATACAATGAGTGGTATTCAAAGTTTAGAGATGAGATGTAAAGTAGTAAGGAGAGAGGATATTTCACATGGCTCTAAATAATTGTATAGTAACACAAACAATAACTTCAAATTCCTACTGGCCGAGTAAAGATTCATTTGCTCCTCCTAAGATATTGGTCAAATCACATTGACCCCCATATATAAATAGATCAAATTGCTCCTCCAAAAATATGCATTATTGTACCATAAATTAGATCACATGCACAAGTCCATTCTTATAAACTTCAAACTCAAGATGTCTAGTCCTTATGGTAAGGGAGTGCTGAAAATCTCACATTGACGTGACATGGCCAAAATAGTGTATATATGGGTAGAGGGTACATACATAATTTTGAAGTTGAGTTGGCCTAAACCCTAATTCTGAGACTACTATATCATAATAATATTATATTTTAACATATGGCATTCTACTATTCAATTTCAAACCCGAAAAGTAGTACAAGATCCTTATAGCATAAAAGTTACCTCTTCGAGCAATTGATTGATCAAACCATTTCTTTATCACAATATGAATGTGGCCCCATCGTTTTGCTACCTTATACTTGTCACCTTGTGGAGCGTAAGAACAGTCAAGAACACAAATATCCACCAAGTTTAAATAAGTATAAGATATCCTTGAGCTCATGTACTGAATTAGTCCGGCATAGAGGATCTCACAGAAAAAGACAAGAATAACCTTCTAAACTTTTACACCACTAACAAGTAGAACACCTAAGCCTCTAAGCTATCTCATTTGAAGAGACCGAAAAAACACAACACAGAATAGCATGCCGAAAAAGTATTTCACATACACAAACTTGTGTTATCAAAAGGTTCACTAATTGAGGTGAAACAAAATTTCACCAAGCCAGCTGGTGTTGAAAACAGCAATCTGACAATTATGGCAGATTGTTAGAAAATAAAAACAAATAAATGTCATACATTCAAACCATGTGTACTCTCCAATAGGGTAGTCTTTTCCATGACATTGAAAACCAACTTTGATATCAATTAGCACCCAAGCACTTGGAAAACTCACCCTTAAAAACTAGCAACTACGGGGAGAGAACCAAACATTTAAATATTTCACTGAGTATCCCATAATACTCAATGTGGGATTTAAGTAACCCCATAATATCCAAGTCCCTATTAGAAACACATAAGTTTTTGGCATTTTGGCAGAACTACTGAAAAATAATGTAAGATATGTTCTCTACTCAAATAATAGACGAATATTTGCATGTTCAAAATATACGCAATCATTTACAACAACTATGAGAAGGATATCTCAGAAATCAAATGTGTGCAATTCTTCGTCAATTCTGCTGAGTATTTTCCACCATTTTGTAAAATAAGCTTCTCCATCTCTTTACGAACATCTGAAAAAAATCTCAAACTCATTAGCATCCAACAAAGAAGCATTCTATTATGACCAATACCAGCAGATAGCTAAGTTACAACCTGCAGGAATTCCAGTAACACAAATCTTTAACCCAGAGAAAGGAAGGACCTTGTATGACTCTTGAGGAACAACACGATGCTCCTCTGAGCATTGTTTTAGCCATTCATACGTGACTATTGGTTTCTTCAATTCATTCAAAGCCCACTGCCAAACATAAAGAAATGTATTAGATAGTAAAGCATGAACATAAGTTCAATATGACAATTAAAACCTCCACAAAGATTGAATAAGACAGAATAACTGATTTCTTGAATTATTACAACTTAAAATACAAGTTGCATATTCAGAAAAGGCAGGTGAGCTTTTAGTATCGGCACATTTGAATAATCAAATGGCCATCTAGATGCATTGTAGGGAAATAGACAAAGCAACTCAATAGATAGGCCAAGAAATTGCACATATGAGCTCTATTAAGAACCATTTAGCCACCAACAGTTTGGAAGTTAAACCATGCACAAAACATAGTGCCAAACAATAATTTATATTGTACTCCAGACATATATTAACTACTGGACCGTGACCACAGAAAAGAGCATTGGTTGAATTCATTGAAAACTATAATAATATAATTTCTATTTATTGTAATAGTAGTGGTCGATAGGAATATATATCTGGTTTAAAGGAAGCAAAATATCCTCAATTTAGGTATAGTTAATGCAATAAGCCTATATAAATTTACATTTTATGTAATAAACACATACAATTTCATCTTAATTAAGTCTATGCTTTTCTCTCTCTTTCAACAAGTCTATTTTGCATCTAATTATTGTCGTTAAGTCTATTGGACCACCCCTGATTGGGTCATCATTGAACCAGTTGCTGATGCTGAATGTTGCAGATTTCATGCTCAAGATGTCTAATAAACATGAGGAGGGTGTTGGTAATTTCGTATCAATTAGTGATATGGCCAAATTAATGATTGTAAGTGGGTGACAATCCTCACTTTCGAAAGTGGTTTTGTAAATTTAAGTTAAACCCAAACCATAATACAAGTTGGTGTAAGATTTTCTATCTAATTTTAATATTACTTTCTGTCAAAATATATTTTAGGAAATTTTAGATATTATTCCCATGTATTTAATTTGTTATATTTTCTGTATCTTGCTATTATTACTAGTATAACAATCCCACAATTCCAGGGATTTGTTCCGTAGAATAGGCTACTTTTATTTCCTAAAATATTCACTAAGCTCTTGTATATATATCCAATGTATGTGAGGAGACAAATAATAAGAAATATATTCTCTCTCCTAAATTTAGGTATCAAAGCTCCCAATCCTTGGGAGCCTTTGACCGTGTGATTTGATTGCAACCTTCATTGCTCCCCAACCCTAGAGTTTCATTGCAGCCTTCATTCCTACGTGATCTCAAAGACTCATCATCATTCTTCGTTTCTTTGTGCCTTGCACATATCTGTAATGGCTTAAATGAAAAATGTAGACAAGTTCTAGAATACAGGAAAGTTGTAGAATGTTCATTCAGCTTATCTATTGAATGGAAAAAATTATCTTAAATGGTCTCAACTCATTAAGACCATTCTAAAAGGGAAAGGAAAGGTCAGTTATCTCAATGATGATGCTTCTGCTGAAGAAGATGCCATATTCAAGTCATGGGATGAAGAAGACTCCGTGATCATGGCATGGCTATGGAACTCGGTGGTTCCAAAAATTAGTAAGACATGCATATTCCTCACTTCTACGAAGGCTATATGGATTGCAATAGAGCAAACCTACTCTAAGGCAAAGGATGCTACCCAGATTTATGAGGTGCAAGTAAAAACGATGGAAGCTAAACTGATATGTATCTGAACTCTCAACACTCGCAATAAACCGAATGAATAATGAAGGAATGGAATTCTTTTATTGATGATAAAATCTGACTTAACAAAAGCAAACAATAACTGGGAGTGTTACGTGCCTGACCACGTAACTTGCCTCTCACGGTGAACAAACGTACTTAACTGAATAAAACTCTTTATTACTGAAACTTTGGGTAATCACCAAACACAACCAATGACTGGGAGCAGGGTCTCCTTCAGTCACACGAGAGCATAACCTCTCTTACAATACTTAAATAATCAAAAACATGCCCTAAGCTCTAGGTGCCTCCTTTATTAATACTAATCACTCCTTCCAGAAAAGGTAGGGAATAATAGTAATTGCCTATTTATTATAATTATCTGGAAAGAATCATTCTATCCTTATTTACTATATTTATTGTATTTATTACTGTAATACTCTGCTGAACGTCCCTTGAGTCCTGCCTGTCCTTCCGCTTGCCAGCTAGACGTTCGTTGTCGTCCCCCTGTGTTCAAGACGCTTGTCCTTATTTAGGACGCTCGTCCTCACTTAGGACGCTCGTCCTCGCCCCTCGCTCGGCCTCCCCTCGCTGAGGACGTTCGTCCTCGCCCCTCGTTATCTCCGGCTCAGAACGCTCGTCCTCTACCGTACGGTTCCCTTCTTGCTCAGGACGCTCGTCCTCTCCCTTATCCCTCCTATATCTTCTTCTCTCGTACACTCGCCAGGCCCTAACATTACCCACCTCCTGAAGACCAACCTTGCCCTCAAGGTTGAAGTCGGGATATTGATCTTGGATGGTGAGGGCATCTTCCCATGTCGCCCCATCAGGACCTCCCTCTTGCCATTCGATCAAGACTTCCTGCCGTTTGTCCTCTCCCTGTTGCACCTGCCTTTTATCCAAAACTCTGACCGGCCGTGGAGACGGTTCCTCCATCTCTAAGTCTATTGGTAACTCCTGCTCGATCCGGTGGTCCCCGACTGCCTTCTTTAACTGTGACGCATGGAACACGGGATGTATCCGTGCGGATTCCAGTAATTGCAGCTTAAATGCGACTGCCCACACTTGCTGAATGACCAGGAAAGGTCCAAAATAACGAGCGGCCAGTTTAGATTGTACTGTGGACGACATCGTAGTTTGTCGGTGAGGTCTAATCTTCAGATAGACCCAATCTCCCACCCCTACTTGGGACGGCCTCCTTGCCCTGTCGGCCTGCCTCACCATTAATTCTTGAGCCCTGGCTAGATGGAACTTAAGCTGGTGGAGTGCTTCATCTCTTGTCTGTAACTCCTGATTGACTGCTTTCACTAAGGTTTCCCCTGGAACGAACCTGTGCAGTGAGGGAGGCGGCCTCCCATAGACGGTTTCAAATGGGGTGCATTTGGCTGACTCCTGGTAGCTGGTGTTGTACCAGTATTCCGCCCACGGTAACACGATGCTCCATCCCTTGGGCTGTTCGGAACAAAAACATCTCAAATACCCCTCCAAGACCCTGTTGACAACCTCCGTCTGCCCATCAGATTCAGGATGATAGGCGGTGCTCATCTTTAGTTGAGTGCCTTGTAATTTGAACAACTCCTTCCAAAAATTACTCAAGAACAGTGGATCCCGATCACTTACTATAGATAGCGGCACCCCATGCAATCGGACGATCTCCTTCACAAAGACTTCGGCTATGGTGCGTGCGGAATAAGGGTGTTTTAAGGGTATGAAATGTCCGTATTTGCTGAGACGGTCCACCACCACTAACACAGCATCATATCCTCTAGACTTGGGTAATTTGACAATAAAATCCATGCTTATCGCCTCCCAAATTGCGTTGGGAATGGGTAACGGTTGCAGCAACCCTTGCGGTGATGAGGTCAAATATTTATGTTGTTGACAGACCAGACAGCTTGCAACGAACTCGGTCACGGCTTTCTTCATTCCCCCCAATAAAGAGATTGCGCCACCTTGCGGTACGTTCGGTAGACCCCTGAGTGGCCTCCTGTCTGTGTGGTATGGAATTCGGCTATCAACTTGGGCACCCAGGCCGAACGGGCTGACAGCACGAGCCTCCCTTTATAGTGCAAGCGCTCGTTCTCCAGCGTGAACGAGGGGTGGGAGTTGGGGTCTTTCTTCAAATCGTCAATCACTTTCCTTAACTCCTCATCCGCCTCGACTTCTTCCAAGATTTCCCTGAAATCTTGCCAGTACGGGCGCGCAATCACCGTCAATTCCTTCTCTTCCTGCAGCTCATCCTCATCCTTGCGTGATAGGGCGTCCGCCACTTTGTTGGTTACCCCTGATTTGTACACAATCTCAAAGTCGTATCCCAGGAGCTTTGCCAGCCAATTCTGCTGATTCTGAGTGGTGATGCGTTGCTCCAAAAGGTACTTCAAACTCCTCTGATCAGTGTGAACCACAAACCGTTGCCCTAACAGGTACGGCCTCCAGTGTTGTATGGCTAAAACCAACGCCATTAATTCCTTCTCATATATTGACTTCCCTAACGACCCCTCAGATAGCGCTTTGCTAAAGAAAGCTATGGGCTGCTTCCCTTGCATGAGTACCGCTCCAATTCCCCTTCCGGATGCGTCACACTCAATGTGAAACGGCTGGTCAAAATCAGGCAGAATCAATACAGGAGCAGTCGTGATTGCCTTCTTCAACCTTAACATGGCTTCCTCTGCTTGTTCCGTCCATGCAAACTGCCCCTTCTTAAGAAGGTCGGTCAAGGGTCTGGCAATCTTTCCATAATCCTTCACGAACCTTCTGTAATATCCCGTCAGTCCCAGAAATCCCCTCAAAGCCTTCACCGTCTTCGGTTTCTCCCACTCCAGCACGGCGCGTACCTTGTCTTCGTCCATCTCTACACCCTTCTCGGATATCCGGTGGCCCAGATAACCTATTTGAGTTCTGCCGAACTCACATTTCTTCCTGTTGGCTACCCATCTATTTGCCACGAGCTCCCTTAGCACCGTCCCCACGTGCTCCAAGTGCTCCTCCCAGGTACGGCTATACACCAATATATCATCAAAGAATACCAGTACGAATTTCCGCAGATAAGGCTGCAACAGTTTGTTCATGGAACTCTGAAAAGTGGCTGGTGCGTTGGTTAGGCCGAACGGCATCACCATGAATTCGTAGTGACCCTGGTGTGTCCGGAAAGCCGTTTTCTCTATGTCGCCTGCTCCCATTCGTATCTGATGATAGCCTGACTTCAAATCCACCTTTGAAAAGTATTTGGCCCCCCTCAGTTCGTCTAACAACTCCTCTATCAAGGGAATAGGGAATTTATCTGGTACAGTGGCTCAGTTTAAGGCCCTGTAGTCCACACAAAATCTCCAGCTGCCATCCTTCTTCTTTACCAAAATTACAGGGCTCGAATATGGACTGTTGCTCGACCTTATAACGCCTGCTTTCAGCATTTCTGCCACCTGTTTCTCAATCCCCCCCTTCATCACATGGGGATATCTGTACGGCCTTACATTCACGGGGTCCGTACCTTCTTTTAAGGGAATTTGATGAACCATTCCCCTATCTGGCGGTAGTCCGTTCGGCTCGTGAAATACGTTCGCGTACCGTTCCAAAATTCGCATCATGTCGATCGTCTGCTTCTTTGTCAACTCCAGACCGAACGTTTCTTTTACCTGAGCGTACGGTCTTTGCTCCTCCTCCTTTTCTGTCTCCCCAAGCTCCCACATTAGTAACCAGACCTCTACTTCCTTCATCTTAAGCAACGCTGCAGGTTCCACCAATCTCCGAGTTAGAGTTGGGTCTCCTCTAATTGTCATTTTGCGCCCTGCCTGAACGTACGCCATGGTTAGTTGCCCCCAATTTAAGGTTACCTCGCCCAGCTTGGCCAACCATTCTACCCCCAGTATCACCTCCACTCCGCCCAACTCGAACAGGTGAAATCGTTCATTGATCACAACCTCTCCCATGTGGATCGTTACTGCCTCACAGCACCCCCTCGTCTCCTTTCTCTGTCCATCCCCCAAACTCACCCTATAGGGTGGCGTATCTACTACGGGTAATGCCAGATCTTCGACCAATTCCCTGCTTATAAAATTGTGGCTGGCGCCACTGTCAATCAGAATCAGAACCTGCTTTGTCCCTATCTGCCCATGCAGCTTCATCGTTCTGGGCTGGGTGAGCCCTCCTGCCGAGAAAGCAGATAGCTCCATTTGTTCGAGTTCAACCTCCATTTCTTCTTCCCCTCCTGGCTCCTCGTCTTCTGCCAATATCAGCATCCGAAGTCCCCTTTCAGGACAGCGATGCCCCGGTCTGAACGGTCCTCCACACCTGAAACACCTCCCTTCCTCCCTACGTTTGACGTACTCAGCGTACGGTAAATCCCGTACGTTCCTGCCTTGAGATTTAGCGAACGTACGTTCGCCTTCTCTCCTTGGGCCTCCTTCCTTCTCAATGGTACCCGTTCGGTTCTGATTGTAGCGGCTAGGATCCACCCTTGCTACTGAACCGCTCGGTTTTCCCCACGTTTGTCCCTTGCTGATGGTTCCCCCGCTTGCCCTTGCTCCAGCTTGGAACGCCTCCACGTCCCTTGCTAGCCTCATGACGTCCATGAACTCCTTCGGGTCAAGCAACCTGAGTTGGTTACGAATCCCCTCCTGTAGTCCTGCCATGAAATACCCCATCAACTGTGCCTCGGGTATTTTTTCTGCTTGGCCCACCAACACCTCGAATTCTTGGATATAGTCTCCCACGGACCCTGATTGTTTACAGGATGCCAGCCTCTCGAAGACCGTTCCTCGATTTCTGCCTCCAAACCGAACCACCAACGCCTCTTTTAATCCTGCCCATGATCGGTTCCTGGCTTTCTCCCTCCAAAACCGGAACCAGTGTCCTGCTATCCCTTCCATGCTGATGTATGCCAGACGCAACTTTTCGTCCTCTGGTACCCCTTGCATTTCGAAAAATTTATCCGCCCTATAAATCCAGTTCATAGGCTCGCTGCCTTCGAATACGGGTAACTCGACCCTCCTCCTCCAGTACGGCTGCTCCTCTCGGTGTCCCCCCTCTAAGCCGCTGCCATCCCTCTCATCCTCGTCATTCCTTCTTCCATTGATCGATCCCTGACTACCATCAAGGTGTCCATCATCCCGTCGACCTCGCTCCCCTATCACCCTCACCAGTTCCTGGACTGCCGATTCCAGTCCGCCCATGGAGATTTCTAGGGTCTCCATTCTTCCTTCCACAGCATTCAGCCTTCCCTCCATGACGCTTTCCTCCCTTCAATAGGATCCGGCAGGTCGGACCAATTGTTACGTGCCTGACCACGTAACTTGCCTCTCACGGTGAACAAACGTACTTAACTGAATAAAACTCTTTATTAATGAAACTTTGGGTAATCACCAAACACAACCAATGACTGGGAGCAGGGTCTCCTTCAGTCACACGAGAGCATAACCTCTCTTACAATACTTAAATAATCAAAAACATGCCCTAAGCTCTAGGTGCCTCCTTTATTAATACTAATCACTCCTTCCAGAAAAGGTAGGGAATAATAGTAATTGCCTATTTATTATAATTATCTGGAAAGAATCATTCTATCCTTATTTACTATATTTATTGTATTTATTACTGTAATACTCTGCTGAACGTCCCTTGAGTCCCGCCTGTCCTTCCGCTTGCCAACTAGACGTTCGTTGTCGTCCCCCTGTGTTCAAGACGCTCGTCCTTATTTAGGACGCTCGGCCTCCCCTCGCTGAGGACGTTCGTCCTCGCCCCTCGTTATCTCCGGCTCAGAACGCTCGTCCTCTACCGTACGGTTCCCTTCATGCTCAGGACGCTCGTCCTCTCCCTTATCCCTCCTATATCTTCTTCTCTCGTACACTCGCCAGGCCCTAACAGGGAGCATAACCTCCTTCAGTCACTTGGGAGCATAACCTCCTTCACAAAACTCAATAATCAAAGGCCTGCCTTCCACCATAGCGTTAGGCTTTATTTATATTAAATATTTCCCTAGAATATAATTCTATTTACTATAATTAACTTATACTAAATATCTCCCTAGGATATAGCTCTAATTACTGTAATTAACTTATACTGAATATTTCCCTAGGATATATTAGGGTAATTAACTTATACGAAATATTTCCCTAGGATATAGCTCTAATTACTGTAATTACTACTAAATATTTCCCGCCTATCCTAACTGCTGTCCCAGTTAGGATAGTCCTCTTCAACCGATCAGCTCATGGTCTTCGTTGCTCCACATCGCTCCGCTCGAGCTCTCACCGCCTTTGGCCGTTCGGCTCGACTCCTCCCCGTCTTCCATTGTTCAGCCTGACCTTTCCCCGCTTCCCACCGTTCGGCTTGGTCTTCCTTCCTCCAACGTTCGGCCTTCTCCTTCTCTCCTAAACCTTTTTCTTTCATACACCTTCCAACCCCTAACATAAACAAAGCACTAAAACTGTCATGGAGTATGCTAATCAACTCAAATCATTATGGATGGAATTAGATCATTACAGGGTCATAAAGGCCAAATGTTATGAGGATTCAACAATTTTAAGAGAATACATTGAACAAGATTGGGTGTGTGATTTCTTGGTAGGCCTAAACCAAGAATATGATCAAGTCAGAATCCAAATATTAGGCAAGGAGAAGGTTACTGGACTCAATGAAGTAATGGCAATTATTCGGAGTTAAGAAAGCAGGAGTCTAATGCTAGAGACCCCAATTGAAGATAATTCAACTATGATTGTTGAAGGAGCAATAGCCATGGTTGCATAACATAAGAAAGTAGGCCCTATTCCAAAAATGGAGAAGAAAAATGAAGGAGTTTGGTGCACCTATTGCAACAAGCCACATCACACGAGGGACAAATGCTGGAAGTTACATGGAAAACCTCAAAGCAAAGATTGAGGACACAAAGGAGGCCCTCCAAGGAGAAGGGGGCAAGCTCATATTGTTGGTCCTGAAAGTCAAGAAGGATTTGTCCAACTCAACCAAGAGGAGTTAGAAAGAGTAAGATCCTTTCTTAGTAAATTGGAAAAACCCACATATACGTGTTCATTGACATACTCTGGAAAGTTTCCATTTTCTTTTGGATTTAATGTCTCAAATACACCCTTTACCTGTTATTGGATACTAGACTTTGGAGCCATAGACCATATGACACCATTCTCTAAACACTTCTCCACATATTCCCCATGTCCCAACATCAAGAATATTTCTACAGCTAATGGAACCCTCATAATTGTAGCTGGACAAGGAGATATCCAAATAACCCCAACCATAATACTAAAAAATGTTCTTTATGTCCCTAAATTATCCATAAGTTTGATATCTATACAAAAACTTACCAAGGTCCTCTTATGTAATGTATTTTTTCATAGCAATCTTGTATATTGCAAGACAAGAAGTCAGAGAGGACGATTGGACATGCTAAAGAATGGAATGGCCTTTACTACATGGAAGATTTGAGTCTGCCCATTGATAGTCACTCTCTAATATCTAAATCCTCCATGGCCAACAAAGAAAAAATCCAATTGTTTCATTGTCATTTGAGACATCCAATTGTTCTGTAAGGTATAGAAAATTACAAGTGTAATCTCCCCCAAATATGCCCAGTCTATACTCAAAAGAATTAACCTCCTTGAATAGAGTTACAAGAAGACTATTTATAGTGTCGCCTTCCCAAGCCCTAACTTTTCTGCTAACCCAAATTGCTTTTACTAAATACCGTTCGGTCTACCCTTCCATCTTCCCTCCTGGCTACCGTTCGGCCCTTAACTCCCTCTTCCCTTGAAACCACCGTTTGGCCTTTAACTTCCCCCTGCCTTATCGTGATACCGTTCGGTATACTTTTCCTCTATTAAACCGTTCGGCCTAGCTTCCCCCTAGCCTTACCGTTCGGCCTAGCTTCCCCTCTCTTACTCCGTTCGGCTAAGTTTCCCCCTTGCCTTACCGTTCAGACCGTTCGGCCTCGCTTCCCCCTTTCTTTCTGTTCGGCCTCGCTTCCCCCTTTCTTTCTGTTCGGCCTTACTTCCCCTTTGCCTTACCATTCGGCTTATCCTCTGATGCACCTTACCTTTCGGTATTATGTTACTTCCCTCTTTTATTCCTAACACACTTGCAGATGGAACTTTAATTACAGTTGCTGGAAAATGAGATATTATGATAAATCATAATCTAATTCCGAAGGATGTTCTGCATGTTCCCAAATTATCTAGCAATTTGATTTTTGTTCACAAACTTACAATGGATTTACAAATGTTTGGTGTTTTTTTAATCCCATAACCTGCCAATTTCAGGATCAGGGAATGGGACGGTCGACTTGCTAAGGAAGACAATGGGCTCTACCTTCTAGAGGATGCTAACAGGACACATAGCACTAAGAGTCAAATTTCTTTGCCTTTGATGTATAAAACAACTCTTTCTGATAGAAACTAAAAATGAACTGAATAGCTAGGTATGTATTACTTAACAGATTATGCAGTAAAATAGTGATGAGCGTACAGCTCTACAGCAAACAAAGTAACCCCAGAGTCACAGACTCCTCCAAAGAGTAACTCTCCCCCAAGCAAGCTAACAATTCCTCCTGCTCTAACAAACTCTCCCCTCTCTCATACCAGAATCCCACATAATAGGGATTCCTTACACGTCTTCCCCATTTCCTAACTAACTTCTCACTCCTTCCCCACTTGACCCCACTTTCTTTCTCCTGGTATAAACATTCCATATTTTGGGCCTAACTACCCCGTCTATAATTGTTCCTTGTTGAATAACAGACCGATGCTCACTTCTCATAGTATGAGTCCTATTTGGAGTCCTATCACTTTCTAATGTAGAAAAAATCTAGTTATACCACCTTCATTTAGGTAATACGTCATTCAATACCCTGGAAATTATGTTTCACAATTTATTTCAAAAATTGACCAACAAATGTTTCACTGTTATACTTTTAAATTTGCGAAGCACAAGCATGTTGTGTTTCCCTTTAGTAATAATAGAATGACAGTTTCCTTTGTATTAATAATAGTGTATGTACGGAGACCCTCTAGTATTCCTAATCTATCTAGGGCTCATTGGTTTGTCATATTCATTGATGATTGCACTCGAGTGTCATGGGTATTTCTCTTGAAACAAAAAAGTGAAATGAGCCAAGTTTTCAAAACATTCATCCAAATGATTAAAAATCAATTTGAGACAACTATTAGAAGAGTCCACTCAGATAATGCCAAAGATTTTTTCAACCAAACGCTATCCTCCTTCAATGGACAAATGTCAAGTATTGACGTAGCTCTTTCAATTAACCTTAGCATGCACAACTACATACAATTCCCCTTGTTCATTGCATGTGTGGTACTGTGATGCTTGTAGGGAGGGGGTGATAATAAGATGCAAGATAGAATATACACATAAGCTAATAGGGAAGAGGAATAAAACGCAGCATAAAATGATAGAAAGAAAAATCCACCTGCTTGCAACAATATTTACTCAATAACATGTGTTAGTGTGTGATATAATTAAGAACAAACTAGAAATATGGGATAAAAACTTGTACCAGACCTTGTACTTCCTAGCTAAAACATTTTTCACAATGACAAAGTTCAAATCCAACGATGTTTTACTGTGTAGAACTCCCCCCATTTCCGCCACTAACTCTTCTATCTTAACCTGCAAGATCACATACATTAAACACTGCCAATTGAGATTAAAAATAATGCAGAAGAATCATATGAAAAGACAACAAACAATAAAAAAATCTTATCCCGCTTGGTGAGGTTAGCAACAAGGATCACATGATGCCATCAAGCTCAATAAAAGAAAAAATTCACCGGAATTTTATTCAACATGAGATCCCTCGTCACAATCAGATCCTTATTGTCTTGAATCCTAAGCATAACCTACTTTAATTGATAATAACATCCTATTTTCAATTATTTATTTTTAACAACATCTTACATTCTCCATTATTTGCTCCAATATCTTGTTAAAACTCTTCAAAAGATTTGGACTGTGTCCCACTCACAGCTTTCCTTGTTTTCTTTCTAGTAGTCCAATGCCTTGTCTAATTCTTAACATTTTAGCATGATTATAAGACTTTAAGCACTGTCTTTTGCTTCTTAAATTGCCTTGAACATTTTGATTCCACCATCAAAATTGCTTATTTCACAATTCAAAACCTTTTGATTCACAAGACTATATTATCAACCAACCAAATTCTCTTAGACATCTCATCTAAAATGAAATTAGCACTACATTGTAAGTTTTAATTATCTTCCTTCAATATATTTTCTTAAAAGTCAAATATTTATCTTCCATGGCCCATCACCACTTGGTTCTTGGATTACTTGTTGAGTTTCTGAGCCTTTGGCTCTTCAAACAAACATACATGATCAAAATAATTGAAAGCAGAAGCACCTTAAGCACACTGGTAACAACTTCTTAACGAAGCATAAGAAAACCAAAAACAACGAAGAGAATGAAAACATCAAAATATGAAAAGTTAAAATTAAATGAAAGGAAGGGAAGGGCAGACAAAATATGAATTGAAATACATAACTACTTAGCTACAAATAGTAACAATATTTAAATAAAAGGTTGCTTATATTCAAGAAACCTTTCATAATTCTGATTCTTTTTATTTTCCTTTTTCCGTTCAAGAATGTTCTGGGAAAAAGAGACACGTTGTAGTTCATGGGAATGCTGACAAAGAAAGAGAGCTAGAAGGGCTGTTGTCAAAAAAGAATATATGATCACATCCTTATGCCGATATCCAATTGAGTATACCTCTGACTTTGGTTGTTGAGATTGTAAGTGTTCACATTAGCCCCTCACTTTACAAAACTTTCCCTCCAGTCCCTGACTATACAAAATGAAGTAAAGTTTTATTCATCTTAACCCCTAATGACAATGGGAAAAAACCTAATGAAGAAGAAAAGATAACAAAATTTTGAAACATTTCTCATGTTTAGGGATTGAATTGGATCGAGAGATTTTCAAAGACGGGGTAAATAAATAGTCCTCACAATCATAACCACCAAAACGATGATTTACAATGAAAATATGAGCACACAATCGTGGACAACAGCGAAAATACCTTCTCTTCCGTATCAAAGCCAGATGCAAGTACTTTGACGCCGTCCATGGCAAGGCAACAAGTGAAGCCTTGTTTAGGCAAAGGCCTTCCACCTTTGGCACACGAAAGAACACATCTAGGACCTGTTGAATAAAAAAGAAGAAACAAAGCTCACGAACAACACCAATTTCAATTTCAACTACATAAACCAACACAAAGGCACACTTATAAAGAGTGTGTGGACTCATTAAGTGGTTTTGAACTACTACTTGGTCCGAACTAATGTATGTAACTTATGTAAATTTTAAAATCAACATAAAAAAATTAATAACACTTGATTATGTGCCACGTGAAGATTGAGAAAGACAATGGAAGAATTTCTCGTATACCACCACTGAAACCTAGAACTGCCATGGTCTAACACAGACACTACAATCCAGACAGGTTCAATTAAAAATAGAAGGCAAATTCAAACACATAATCGAAGGAAAATAGAAACGGAAAATTACCAAGCAACTTGCAGCCCTTGGATTTGAGATCATCGAACTTCTCCTGCGAAACAGAGAGAGGAATCAGAAAAGAAAGAGAAAAAAATGAACGAGAGCAGAGTGAGTAACTACTTACGTGTTTACTGGAAGCAATGATGTGGTAATCGTCGGGGCCGTTACGGAAAGGATCGCAGCAGAGGTGGAGTTGAGCACCGTTATCTTTAACGGCATCGTGCAGCGCGTCGAAGACTTCCGGCGGCACGAGGTTTCGCGACATGAACACATTGGCGCCTTGGAATGCTTTCATCTTCAACGTCTTCGTCTTCAACATCTTCGTCGACTTCGCCTTCGTTTTCGTAGGAGAGGAAGAACTATGGAGAGAAGATGAAGAAGTAGAAGAATTTTGGGTGAGAGAGATTTGATTTGTGGAGTGAATTTGGATGGAGAAGAAAGGGAAAGAGCGAGTATACAAAAACGCGGGAATGTGAAATCAGACAGAGGATGTGAGTTGCTGATGTGCTTGGATGGAGTAAAGTGTGATGAACAGCCGGTGGGATCGTTAACTCAATCAGGACCCTATATCAATGGTCAGATGGCTATATTATATATTTTAATGGAATTTGAAAATTTTAAATTGTTTATTATGATAAATAAAATTTAACGCAATAAATTTTATAGTTCAAATTTTAAATAACATATGAAAAAAATAAATAACATCAATTTCTCCCTAACTATATTTAAGAATCCAAGCATATTAAAAACAAAATATTAAAATAAAAAAAATTAAATAGATAGTATAGCGCGGAAGAGAACTTAAGAGTGTGCTTCAAGAGGAACTGAAGTTTGATAATGGTGGATACTCCAGTTCGTAAGTGCATAATGCTTCACCTTCGCAATGCAAGAATGTTCTCCTTCACCAAAGCACTGAAGCATTTTCAAATCATTAACAAACGAAACAAAAATGAAAAAAAAAAGGAAATTGTGTTCGCAATATACAATGTTACCTTGTTTATGGAGGGTTCGCAACATATAATGTTATCTTGTTTATGAAGGCTTCGAGTTCGAGCATAGGAGTGGCGCGGAGGCTTCGCATTCGATAAAAGAGTGGCGTGGAGCCTTCAAAGTCACATTTTGTGTACCCAAGAAGAAGAACGAATGGAGAGTCGTAAACGGAAAAACGAAAAATGAAAAAGGGAGATGAAGGAGATGACAACGCTCGCGGAGAAGAGTGGAGGATATGGAGATGGAGAAGAATAGACAAAAAAAAAGAAGATGGCTATGGCGTTCCCAATGAAGGCTTTCGCGAATAGAGCTGTCATTTTAATTCCAGTCCTGACCTTCTTTAAGGTAGACCCCATTTCTTTACCCACGTTTCAGGGGGCTTTTCCAAAACCCTGGCCCCAAAAACCCTATGAAAGGGGTTCACATTGGATTAGGACCGGGTCAGCTCCTTGCCCCCAATCAACAAATTTCTGGCACTGCAACACTCTCACAGACTCGTTTTTCTGGCACCATTTCCTCCACGTCTCTCAGAAACTTTCTTCCCAGATCATTCTCTTCCACGCACAAACCTACTTCAATCTCTAAAATCCCAAATTCAGATGCAGAGAAGACTCCCCCACCGATCCCAACATCTTGAACAACCATGACCAATCGCTGAAGTAGTGGTAGCTTTCTATGTTATTGTTGGTTGGTTGTTAGGTTTGATTTCCAAATTATCAATAGTGTGGTAGCTTTCTGTCATCTGCAGGGTGTTGTTCACCGTGATCTCAAGCCAGAGGTAACTAGCTCATAAAGCTAACCAATGTTTATCTGGAAAAATTAATCAGGATAGGTTTTGCCTTTCGGTTCTATTAGATTATAGAATGACGTTGTTACACTCTGATATAAAATTTACCTGTTTAAAGATGCACAGTTTATTCTAGTTTAATAGTGACCTTGTCTACTCTCTGATATAGTTCCATACCCCAAATGATTCTTCCATTTTGGCATTTTATACCGTTTTCCTCATTTTTAAGAAAGCTGATTTTCTGCCGCAGAATTTTCTCTATATTTCTGGCCTATTGCATCAGTCTAACTTCTCTGATTTTTTACCAAAAACAAAAACAATCAGGCGTTTTTGATCTCTTAATTAACAAATGAAGGCATTTTTGCAATAAAAGAATGAACAAGGTCTTGAAACTCTACAATATTAAACAAACAGGCGTTTCTTCTTACCGTAAACCAATGGCTAGGAAAACACCTAAAGGATATTAAAAAAAGCAATGGTTTCCTCTAAAAATGATGGGTAAAAAGAAATTGAACATTACATTGTAAGCTTAAAGAATTACCTTACCGAAATTTTCAGTAATTTCAAAAAATTAAATATACGATGTTTGAATTACTTGTAATTATTATTTTTTAAATATTTTTTAATAGAGTAATTAAAATATTTTATATTTTAATTTCTTGTTTGAACAAAGTAATTAAATTTCTCATTTAAAAAAATCATTACAAAAAATATTAGTTAAATTTAAATATTAAAATAATATTTAACATTTTTTTCCGATATGAATATGTGTAATATATTAAGTAGAACTCTCAGTTTGATCGATTTCATAGGTTTGATCCTTGTATACATATTAGAGTAAAAAAAGTCTATAAAATAAAAATAAAAACCCACGTAAGAAAATGTTCATAGACCTAAAAGAGTAAAAAAGACAAAATAACCAATATAAACTGAAAGTCGACTAAAGTTGATTTGAATTGAAAGTCAAGTGAAGTTGATCTTGGCGATTGAACGGAGCTGGTAGAAGGGAAGAAGGCGGTGACTCTCAATGGAGATGAAAGGGTGTCGTTGGTACATGGGCTAGGTAGGGGAAGACGGAGAATGAAAAGTAAAAATATTATTTCATAAAGCCTATGTGGGTGCAGGAAGAAAACATGGGATTCAAGAATTTCATTCCTGTAACAATGTGCAGTTATCAAGTTAAAAATCCATCCTGAAATAGAAGTTATAGAAGTTGGGTAGTTAATGACCAAATATTGAAGCCTGTGAAGCTGAAAAACTAAACAAACGTATTCCCTTAAATGTCTTTTAAAGGTCATCTCATCCATCGACCAAATAGCGTTTAAGAAATGTTTACTAAAGATTAAAGACATGGTTGTCAATCAAAATGCGTTATATGATTCAACTCTAAATAGAAGCCTTAGGATGTACCTAAGTCCAACAAGTACTCCCCAAAGTATCCGCAAATAAACCCTAATTAAGTATAATTATTTTAATAAAAGTGAATGTATATACAACTTTACACAAACCACCTTACAGCAAAATTTGTCATTAAATTGATCAATAGATATTAAGTCAGTCCATTGCAAATATATTTATAACCGCTTCCATATGTTCACAATTTAAAACTTTCTTTTTAAGAGTTAATTAATGTATTGACCCACACAATGAAAAATGACCCTCTTAAAGTTTTGACAAAAGGCTTTTAAAGGACTCCTATTACTCAGACCATCTCCGTTGTAAGAATCATTCTACGAAAGTTTAATTTACTTGTAAGTTTCATTGCATCATATCACGTTTAAAATAAAAAATCTTATAAAACCCAAATTTTAATTATTTTATTTAGTTGTTAGAACAAAGAATATATTTCTAAGACCTTTTTAGTTATTCAATCTTACATTTTATATCTTGTTAACACACTCACTGCAGATACACTACCTCCAGAGGAAGGCTTTTCTCACCCCTCATAATTTGGTATCAGAGACTTCAATGGTGATTTCCAGATTACCTATTCTAGAAATCTCCGAAACATGTTTTCCAGAATAAAAATACAAATATTTCAAAAGTTTCCAGACCATGAAATGTTGTCCAGAACAAGCTTTTCAAAAAGGATTTTTCGAAACCCTACATAAATACGATTCCCTACTCCGTACTAGATAAAAAGGGATGAAAGGCTCTCATTTATGCTTAGACTCCTTCTTTACTTACTAACAATATGGCGGGCACATTACAGATTGATCAATCTAAAAAGGAGAAAAAAAAACTACGTTTCTTCCTATAAAATCTCCACCAAACCCTATGTTTTGTCCTCTTTCTCTGATCCCACTGTCAGCAACGTATCCCAAGCTTTCCTATAGGCCATATAGGCAACACTACCGCTAATGTTGTCACATCATTGCAAGAATCAAAAACAAATAATGACAGCAAAACTGCATCAGAGAAGACACAGTGACAACAATGACTGTAACAACACCGATGACGTGGTGCACCGAGAAAGGATAGTTCAGTCTTTTTGTTGTAATAATGGGAAAGCAGGAAGTAAAAGCCAGAGAGGAATAGTGAGAGACTTGAGTTATCGATATGGCTCATCAACCAATAAATCTACCTACATTTCAAGGAAATTAATTACAAAAATGGTAACAGTATAGGATATTAACTGATCTTGGGAGGGGGACAGCACCAAAAAAATATATAGGTAAAAAACTGTAAAGGTGAGATTCTGTTGAGTAAACATCCTAGTTGATATCACGTTAGCTTGACTGCTCAAGACCATGGAGAGAACTTGGCTGAATGTTTGATTTGGGGAGAACACCCGCAGACTGCTTTAGAGACCTAGTCTTGTCAACTCGCGTAAAAACCGTCATCTTCCCAGGACGAAAATTATTTCCTTCTAAACCCTGTTCAGGCCTTCTCTTTACTCTCTTCTTTACTAAAACATCTTCATCCCCGTCATCATCCAGAGAACCACTAGAACTTCGCTTTGCTTTTTCTGGTTTTGAACCATTCACAGAAGGATTGTAAATCCGTGGAGCGGCAATTGTATTAGAAACTGCCTTGTTTACTGAAATATGATTAAAACTGCTAGAGTCTGTAGCTAATCTCTCTCGCATGGGCTGTTGCGAAGTAATTGGATTAGCATCGAATCGAGCATTCTCATCTTGTCTAGGTGCAAATAACTTTTTCTTCTTAATTTTCTCCCGATCCTAACAGTATGAGGAACCAGTAAGATAAAAATAAACTAAAAACATCATCGCCACAAATATCAAATCCTGATTGTCATGAGTACATACAAAGAACAGAAAGCAAGTTCCCCAATTCTTCAGAAAAATTAAAAGACTACTGTTCCTATATAGTTATGCTACATAGGCATTTGCAGACTAGACCTATGGTCGTGAAAAAACTCTATTAAATTTCCCAAACTGACAAGGAAAGGGTTCTTTTTAAAGAGATTTTAGAATGTTACTACACAACATTAAAAGTTATTTCGTTGCATAGGGATACCTTATGTCTGATGTGCAGTGCTCGGCGCCTCTCCTTTGACCTGCAAATTGCACGCTTGATCCCATGGTTGTCCATGTAACCAGTTGGCCATAATTCTGCAAGCTGAAGACAATGCAATCCAAAGTGAGAAATCTTTTTTATCTATACATAGATATAGGAGATTCTTCTTTTTCCTTTTTGTATACACATTTTTTTTTTCAATTTTACTCTTTAAATAACTATTATTTTAAACTAAAATAACTATATTTCCATTTTTATCTTTTAAATAACCATTAATTTAAATTTAATTATTTTTAAATTAAAATAATTATTTTACTATTTTATTCTTTTAAATCACTATTTATTTAAATTCAGTTATATTTTTAAAATAAAATATCTACAATAAAAAGAGAACACGTGCACGTAGCACTTGTTTCCACTAGTAAAAAATAAAGATATTAACTTTAGCACAAGAAACTACAATGCATATAAAATACAGTCCCATAAAGTAACAAACTTCAGAAGAAACAGAATCATTTAATACGGAAGAATGGAAAAAAAAATGACAATCAAGAAAATTTCCATGCATGAAAATACAACCGAAAATCCTTTTCTTTTCAAGGTTTCAAACATAGGTATCAATATAGATAGTGAAACCTCAATTTATAGCAGGATAGTGGATAGTACGATCATTGCTGTATAATAATATATTATCAAACAAATATATTATTATTCATCATTATGTACATAATTACATACATAGTGCTAAACAAATACTTGTAACTGATATTTCTTGGCATATTTACAAATACTAATAACAATCAATCGCAAAGTAAACAAAAAATGAAGGATCCAAAATTTCTTTTGTCGGAGAATAGACGCAAAAACAGAGATGGGTGTTGCTGAAAACAGTGGTTAAAAAACCCTAAAGAATGTGTAGCTTTTGGGAAAAAGGGAAATTCACTGGTTTCGCTGCAGACTGCAGTGGTGCCATTGTCCAGTGAAAACCTGCTTTTCTGCATCTATTGAATTTTACTGCGATTGTGCACTATTGATACCTATAGTCTCTAAAACTTGAAAAGAAGGGATAATAGATATTTTAAATAGTACTAATTAAGTAATTTTAACATAAACAAGGATATATTCAAAATAAAATAAACCAAATCAAACCTAGGAAAGTAGGTACTCAAATTAAAAAGAAAGGAAGATAAACATAGCGATAACACTAGCAATCTATTAACTCTGCTAGATCAATATTGAGAGGAAGACAGAAAATTTAACCACCTCAGCATACAACTTTCTGATTTGAGGACCGGCATTTTCATCTAAACCCTGGAACAATTGCAAACAAGATTCATTAAGGACAAATATTAACAAACCAAACAAGATCAACAAAATAAATATTTAAAGCTCGAACTTCTGTACATCAACGAAAAGGTCATAGAGATCACAAATCCTGTCTTCCAATGCAGTGTCCATACTAAAAATCTTTTTAGTTGTTGCTTTTCCATCAGGACCCATTTCTTTTTCCCCAGATGCTCCAGCTTGCTGCTGTAACTGAAAGGAAGACATTAACAAGCATCCCATATGAAATAACCAAAATATTTATTTATCAATCAAAAGCACCCTATTTCCTGAAAATTTGCAATCAAGATGCAAAGCAAACATGATAGGCCAATATATATAACGGAAAAAAGGAAAAACGGAAAATATAAGGGATGTGGAAAGTGAGGAAGTGCGTGGGTTTGAAAGACCAAGCCCGTGTTGAAATGGTGAAAAGAGGGATCAGCTGGCTTCATTGGAAGAGGAAAAAGGATTGAGCGTAACAGAGTGAACACCTGGCAGCAGAGGAGAGGGGAGAAGGATACAGGAATCTCACATTATGGGAGAGATTGGGTATTTGGAGGAGGCGGATATTTTCTATTGGACATTATTGTGGCCAGGTCTAGTGAAGGAGTTGGTCCTTCTTCAGTAAAGGTTTTCATTAATTTTGGTTGGTTACTCCATATTGTAAGGAGCAGTGCTCCATTCCACCCTGCACCATTTTCAATGTCTCTGGGATGCTATATTTATTTTTCTATGGAATAGTAGAGTCAGCCCAACGATTAATTTACCATCAGAATTATATCAGTTCCTTTCCAGTTCTTAATTTGGGGTCTGATAGACTTCTTTTGTCAAGAAGTCAATCAACTCTCTACGTCTCACACGCACACACAAAATAAAGAAGAATATTATATGTATTACTTCTGAAAGTATGAACAATGTACAATCTCACACTCCTAGGAGCACTCTCCCTCCACTGGGACAGATACCCAGTCTATACCAAAAAATACAAAAGAATTAACCAACCCTTGTACAACACACACAACACTCTTTATAAGGTTCCTCCTCCTTCACAACTAACTGCCTAACTGTCTAGCAGCCTTTCCAACTCTCTAACCTTCTAACCACCCTCTCATTTTCTCTTCTTTCTTTCACACACCCTTAATAATCTATCAGGGTCCCATCAAAACATCAAGAAATATTGCACGAACAATAGGTCAATGGTTGAATTAAATAGCCAATATTTGTTAATGTATCAAAAGTACAATTATTTCATGAAAAATTGCAATCAGGTTAGAATGCAACCATAAAGAAATTTAGCAAGAAACTACATTGAGTGTCAGAATTACAAATTACAATTAGTGAAATCCCTGTCCAGGTAAAATGACTCATCCCTAAGTAACCATGCCAAATAAAGTTCTGCATATAAAACTCAAATGGATTAAACCCATATAAAGAAACATCCACAAGAATGAAAATATTACTGTCATATGGGGGAACCAAAACGGAGCTACATGAACCAGCTAAACAAGTAACTACTGAATGAGTGGAAAACTGAAAATATGACACGTTAAAGACAGTTTACAAATATTTGATTTTAATACGGAATAAATAGCAATGGTAACTGTAATAAACCTTCGATTCCATGGATGGGGTCTGCATCTTAATCATCTGAACAACTTCCTTCTTTATCTGTTGAAACCTATCATCTTTCTCCTGCTTTGCAGACAAACCCATACTGATCATAATTTTTAAGTTTCTCTGTAGCAGGAAGACATTGCATGAGAAGATAAGTTTCAATTCAAGCAATATTGGAAACTAAAACTACCTACATAATGATGTTCGTAGATATAAAATATAAATAAAGAGAAGAATAGTTGCAATATGATGACCAAAATAACATAAATAAATAATAGGTGGCAAATTACTATTATTTGGATTGGATTGTGTTGAATATAGTGAAAACTGTATAGGATTAATATATCTAACAGATTGTTGAATGGAGTTCAAAGTTGAGTATGAGTAATACTGAAGGATAACTTGAAATGTAGTTATAGACACGACTTGAAAATTAGAGTCCACAATTGATAAGATTAATTTTGTAGGAATGGGAATAAATACTTTTCTGTGAAAAATCACCAGCTTGGTTTCTACTGTTAGTGTTTAAAAGGAACATTTATGTGATTATAATAAATAAAGAGCATGTGCAGGTTCAGAACATTCTACAATTTTTTTCTAAAGCTCGAATAAGTTCTTTCTCACCGAGGCAATACAATTTTACTCTTCCTAAATTTGTTTCTACAAATAAAAAATGTGGGCTAGAAAAACTTCACAAACATGGTCAATTGCAATTAGTGTGTGCTTAGTTTAATTTATTTTGAAGGGATAATTACATATTTTTGCCCAGTTCATAAGAATTTAAAAAATAAAAAAATAAAACTAGTATTTCTCAAAAACTAATCTATACCAATCTTGAACTAAAAAGCCCTTCAGGAAGACCATCTGTCACTCTGAAGTAAGCAAAAATGTCTAAAGCTAACAAGTACTTCATTCCGGAAGGAAAACCGGATTAATTAAAATGAAAGTTGGCAAACTATCAATTAGAAATAAGACCTTCTTAGACACAGAAGTACACCATGTCAAGCAAGAAAAAACAAACAATCTTCATAAGGTCACAATGGGTCACGGATGTATTCAAAGCCTAAATATGGTAATGCATAATCACATCCAATAAATAAATGAACAATTGTATAGAAGTTCAGTATGGTGGACTCGACAGCAAGATATGTGATTTGCGAGATACAATCTTTAGTTTCAATTTTCATATTTAATATAAAGTTGGGGTTCAACAACTAACAGTGAAAAAGAAATAAGCCATCTATAAACGCATTGGGGGTATTGTGACCAAAAGCTGAAATAATACACACTAAGGGATTACCAGTCATGTTTATCAAGCTGAAATACCTTTAGAGTTCTAAGTTGAATCAGATGCCCAAGAATACTCATAAGACGGTTAATTAAATCCTTTGATACTTTCCCTTGGCTTGCCTGCTGCGTCAAAAACATTTAGTTAATATTATTATGTGATAAATGTTCTCTACTCTATTAGGTTCAGTGAGGTTGAAATAATTCTTTCTTAGTGCTCTCCCTCACTCCCTCTGTCTATTCTAAGAGAAGATCAAACTGAGAAGATTTCGAGAAAAAAAGTACTAAATTGTGCAGATCTAGAAGCACAAAGCATGAAATCACAAAAATAAATTTTCCATTACTGCTAATCTAGCCACTTTAGCAAGTTTCAGCTTTATGTCTCTAGGCAATCTCCGTTTGACAGTCTGAGGTGTGTTATCACCCTCCTGGTTTTCCATAGTTGGTGGCCTTGCTGTATCATTATTAAAAAAAAAAAAAAACTCGCATTAGCAACAAACTTCCCACACTGCTAATTTGAGAAATGTAAACTTAAAAAATTTTCTGAACTTACATTCCGTGACTATCTTCTCCAAATCTCGAATAGCTTTCTCAAGTGTTGTAATTTTTGACCTAGCACTAGAACCATCTTTCTTGAGCACATGTTCAGATTTCTGCATAAAAGCTTCAATCAAGCTCTCAACTAATACGGTATATGTTACAGACATAAAACAGTCCACTTTCACAAATTTTGTATTCAGAAGTTATAGTAATAGGAAAATGTTATTTCACCAAGTGCCTGCTACAAGGATAGTATAGTTTGCCAAAGCTTCAATTTAAATCTCTCTTAAAGATAAACCAACCCTGTATACCAATATGCCTTAAATAGAAATTGTTTTAAATGAAAAAGAATATCCTACAACAGCCAAGTTAATGGGGAGTGTTGAATTTGACACACACACAAAAAAAAGGGGAATCAGTAATGCATTTCTACTTATTAATTGTCACATGCTGTGAAATGTGGCACTGTTTAGATCCGAGTGCATGGTGAAAGTTGAATTCCGCAATAACAATAACAGTCAATGGCAGGTGGAACCCAACATCTGTTCCATAAGATAAATGTCTTCCTACACCCAATCAATATCCAAAACAGATTCTCCCATCTTTTCTAACCTTATTTGTTACGTATCCGAGTAGGAGACGTAATTAAACACGATCACAAAAGGTAGAAAAGACAATAAACAAATGATAATGGATGAATGAATCTCTTTTATTGATGGTAATATCTTAATCAACAAAGGTAAACAAAGATAACTGGGAGCATAACCTCCCTCACAGGACTCTAGCTGCCTGTCAACAAAACTCAATAATCGAAAGCATGCCCTCAACCCTAGCATCTAGGCTTGATTTATATTAAATATTTCCCTAGAATATAGTTTTATTTACTATAATTAACTTATACTGAATATTTCCCTAAGATTTAGCTCTAATTAATGTAATTAACTTGTACTGAATATTTCCCTAGGATATAGCCCTAATTATTGTAATTAACTTGTACTGAATATTTCCCTAGGATATAGCTCTATTTACTATAATTATTACTAAATATTTCCCGCCCAGTTAGGATAGTCACTCTTCAACCGATCGGCTCAGGGTCTTTACTACTTCCCATCGCTCCGCTTGAGCTCTCACCGCCTTCGGCCGTTTGGCACGACTCCTCACCATCTTCCACCGTTCAGCCTGATCTCTCCCAGCCTTCCACCGTTCGGTCTGGCCTCTCCTCACTTTCCACCGTTCGGCTTGGTCTTCCGTCTTTCCCCGTTCGGCCTTCTCCTTCTCTCCTATACCTTTTTCTCTCATATACTTTCCAACCCCTAACAATATTGCTAGTATTGAAATGTTGGATGTGTCTAATCATTCAACGTGGGCTTTTGAAATCAGCTTATGGTTAAGTGGGTTGGGCTACAAGTCCCATCTTAAACCTATTTTCTCTTCCTACAATAGAACGCAAACAATGGATAAAGATTGATCTGAATCCACTATCTACACCTCACTCAAACCTATTTTGTCTCCCCATGATCCATGTGCATCAGTTTGGAGTGAGATTCATGACCTCCATACCAATACGCCTTTATGGTATGTGCTAAGATCTTTGATACTTCTTACCAGACAACAATTTGAGAAGCCACATCTTTGCTTATCTTCGGTGGCTTCATGTTGTCTAACATGATTTTAATGAGGTCCTTCCAATATCTGCAGATGCCCAGCAACTTGAGAATCATAATTCTTTTATGACCCTAGGTTTGTATGGCTTGCCACAAGAATATGTTGTTTACTCATGATCAGATTTTGGGATCACTAGAGTAAACCCTACTATGACTTCAGCATGAACCACAATCCTTTGAAATTAAGTAAGGGAGACACATACTTCATTTGCATGGTGCCTTACATCATAGAGGAATAGTTCTAGACATTTTTGCACACATCATTCTAAAAAACTTCCAAAATGCAAACAATGCCCCCACATTTACTTGGGAAACCTCCTTGTTCACCCAATTTTGCCCAAGTATCTACCATGAGTCACTTGTTGCTACTACAATACCAGTTAACCAGCCTCATATGACTCTAACAAATGAAAACTTTAACAAATGGTATGGGACTAGCAAATCTACCAGTAACCCTCCTAGGTGGCAAACTTTAGAATTTCATCTACTTGTCTCTCTTAATCTTCTTCTCTTGGTCCTTGGGTCATGGACGCTGGTGCAACCTATAGTATTCGTTATTTTCTTTTTCTGTTAATACTACTTACAATTTGCATTTATCATTGGTGCCAATTGTTTACAAACACAAGCTTGCATTAACCCTACCCAACACCTCCCATCATGTCGCTTATTGTTCACTTTATTCTTCATGTCTCTAGTTGTCCTTTTAATTTATTGTTGCCACTTGCTTGATCAAATCTGAAGACATTATCTTCACCTTCACTAAAAATGTGACTCACATGATCTTAACTACCTCTCTCATCACCATTGGTATATACATCTATAGTCTCTCCACTGATGGTTGATGAACAATTAGGATACTCTGGGTTGACAAAATTGTAGAAGATAGTGCCAAGTTTAAAACATTTGTCTAGTTTGAAGTGTAAATCATGTCAATTAGGAAAACATACTCAACAACCTTCTCCTTATATTCTTAATAAAGGAGTGTCATATCCTTTTTCATTAGTTCACTTCATTGTTAAGCTCATTCTCGTACTATTACTCTTTCTAGTTTTAAATTTTTCTTACCTTTATTGATAATTATTGTATAAGTACTAGGATTTGATTCAATAAGAATCGATTAGAAGTGTTTCCTATATTTAAAACCTTTTCTAATGAAATCAAAGCACAATTTTTCTAATCCATGTGCTTTTCACTATAACAATTCCACGAATATTTGTTTCACCAATTTTATCACTTCATGGGCTCCAATGATATTTTTCATCAAATTTCATGTCCTCATAGTCTTCTACAAAATGTAGTAGAACACAAAAACAGATATCTTATGGAAACTACTCATACACTTCTTCATAGTCACCTTCCTCACTATTTTAGGGGGATGTTGTCCTAATAGCATGATATCTCATTAACCGCATGCCATCATATGTCCTTAATTATCAAGTACCTCATTCTATCCCTTTTCCTCATTCTCCTTTATACAATCAACCTACACACTTTTAGTACCACATGTTTTGTATATTACCTCACCAAGTCAAGATAAACTTTCTCCTTTACACATTCAAATGCGTCATCCTGGGATATCGTCATCCTCGTATTGTTTTTTTCCTGATCTTAAATAGTATTATGAGTCAACTAAGGTCTCTTTCTGTGTTTGTCCCATACTACACACATGTTCCTTCTAACGAAAACATGCAGTCACTTTCAATACCAATGGTCATATCTCAGAGAAAATATACTTTGGAGATTCTAGAAGAAAAAAGGATGTCAAGTGTTAAGCCTATGGACACACCAATGGATCCATTTCTCAAACTTGTACTAGACCAAGGAGAATCATATACTAAACATGGGAGATACAGACAGTTAGTAAGTTAAATTACCTCAATGTGCATTGCATTTGTATTGAGCATAGTAGTGGATTTTTAAACATTCCTTGTCAAGATCATTGTGATGCAAACGTATGAATTATATATCATATTGAGAATGCACATGGAAAATGCCTCATTTATGTGCATAGAAAGTCAAGTTTTAAACTCTCCTTGTCCAAATCCTTAATATTAAGGATGTAGTTATATTGTGTTCTAGACATAGGTATACTGTGAAAAGTTAAGAAATAAAATGTTATGCCACGATCATGCACAAGCCAGCGGAGATTCATTTACAGTTTGAACTAAGAATTGTGCAATATCTGAAAGGGACTCCAGGCAAGGGAGTTTTGTTCAAACAAAATGGAAATGTAAATCTTGAAGTATATACAAATGCAGACTATGTTGGGTCAATTGTGGATAATCAACTACTCGATATTGTACTTTCCTTGGTGATAATCTTGTAACTTGGAAAAGTAAAAAACAAAAAATGGTAGCAAGTTCTAGTGTTGAAGCAAAGTTCGGGGCAATGGCATAAGGGATAGGTGAACTAATATGAGACTTTACTGTAATAATAAATCTACTATTAACATAGCCCATAATCCAATGCAACATGATAGAACCAAAGACATTGAAATTGATTGATATTTTATAAAAGAAAAATTAGATAGTGCTCAAATCTCCATTACAAATGTCTCCTCTCAACAACCTTCCAAACTTTCTAACAGAGGGGTTGAATAGCAACAACCTTGAAAGCATTGTTTCCAAGCTGGGAATGGAAAATGCAGACTCACCAGCTTGAGAAGGAGTTTCAACAATCATATTTTATCATTCCATATTAAACAGATTATAGTTAAAGTGTATCATGTAAGTATCTCGGAATCATAGGAATCTAACTATATCCAGAATAATAGGGATCTGATTATATCCCTAAATCATAGGGATATGATTATATTAAGTTTTTTTATTATATTTCTAAAACTAGTTTTCCAATCTTGTATATACATCTGATGTACTCCTAACAATAAAATTATTCTACTCTACCCTAATATTTAAGTGTTATTAGTCAGTTCATGAAAACTCCTTGTACTGAACATTGAAACTTTGCAATTTGTATTCTAAACTACCTCAAGATTCTAGGATAAGGTCTATTATATGAGGATGAAAGGAATACCCAAATGTCTGGGCATTATAATGTTGATTAGGTACGATCACTCAACTACATAATATTGAGTTTTCATTGAAGGAAATACTATTTCCTAGAAATCCAAAAGGCTAAATGTAGTTGTTTGATCAACTGCTGAAGCTAAATATAGGACAATGGCATCTTGCACTAGTAAACTTGTCTAGGTAAAACAATTCCTCCAAGAACTAAAATTTTGTAAGATTAGCAATTGAAGATGTTAGGATAATCAATTAGCTCTCCACGTTACTTTCAATCTTGTATTCCACGAGAGAACCAAACACACAAAAATCAACTAACAATTTATTTCAGAAAAGTTGTAGTTCAAGAAAATTTGTACTGGATTTGATGGATCAAATGGATTTGACGGATCAAATGATCAGCTTGCAGATATGAAAACAAAATCTAATAAGGCCTCTGATAGACTTCTTTGGTAAAGAAGTTGATCAACTCTCTCTTTCTCACTAGAACACACACCAACAGTCTGAATAGTATGTATATTATTGAAGAATGAAAGAATTCAATGTACAAAGAATCACCCTCAAGGTAGCCTATCTTCCTCCCACTGGAGCAAGGCTCTAGTCTAAACCCAATGTACAAAAAGGCTAAACCCCCCCGCCCCCCTTTTACAAACTCTCTCTTATTTATAGTATTTCCCTCCTTACAACTAACTACTAACCGACACTCCCTTTTTCCGCTCTTAATTCTCCTTCCTCTGCCCTCCTTTCTTTTTCTTTCTCACATATACTTTTAATGCTCTACCAGCCTCAAATTGAATTTAATTGTTCCAAACTTCATACAAACAATATGTATGCCCCAACTTGAGAGGGAGTATTAGAATAAGCTTTTTTAAAAAGTTGTTTTGAGTTGTGCCTAGAATCCTAGAGGTGTCTTTACTTGTTTTCTACTCTACTCTCTTTCACTGTATCTCAGATTAATCTACAGTTTCTATATAAATATTGAGAACCTAAGAGAGACTTGCACAAGCTTCACTAAAATATCTGCTCTCTCTTTTTATTTTTCTCAAATACATACAAGTGCTTATTTGGTGGAGCAGTTTCATGCGCTTAGAATAGTGAAGCCTTTAATTTAAAGCTGAATAAAAAAAATAAATAGCTATAAGTGCAACGGACAATCTTTTTATTGGTATTCAATGTTTCATAAGTTATATTTATCATACAGCAAATACAATAAAAACCACAAAGCAGTTAGATAAACTTACTAGTGCATGTATAGCAATTTTTCCTACAGACAAGTTTAGATCTGGCAGTTCCCGGATGCAATTTTTATCTTTTGACCGACCATTGTTTTCTACATTGTCAAGACTACTTGAGGATTTCCCAGGTTGGGATTTTGAATGTGCAGATAAATTTTTTTCATGGTACTTATGATGAGAAGTATCAACCAATCCACCTGCATCTTTAAATTTATCACCCGTGTTCTTAGATTGAGACACTTCAGTCTTCTGTTTATCAGCACCTTCTGCATCAAGAGGATCATTATTTGATACTTTTGAACAGACAGGGGGGTCCGAAATTGGTGTAGCATCAGCAGTTTTCTTTTTCAAACTAATTCCAGAGACATCCATTTGCTTCTGAAATTTCAGGTCTTCATGTTCACTAGGTACGCCAACATTATTTGAGGAACTGAGCATATTTTTCACAGGTAATGATGCAGTCTTCACAACGGCACTCTTGCCCACTTTCACAAGTTTATTTGATACATGACCATCAATATTTTCTTCAGGATTCTTTGATATATCTTTTCGGCGCCTTTTCTTTGCTTGCTGGATTGGTAATACTGGAGGTTCATTTCTTAGAAAGAACAAGAAAATGAACAAAATCAGGAATTTGTATGAAGAACTAAAATGCTAAAGTATACAATTTAATAGATTTAAAATGTTGACACAACATATGTAGAAAAATTCTCAGGAATAAAATCCAACCACAAGCCAGAAAAATAATGCTATGAATATTCAACAATAACATACAACCTTCATTTCATAGTTATCAATCTTAAATGTGTGTAGCAATCAACCCCAAAACTGCTATGGTGAGGTATACACTTGCTGAAACTCTGAGATACAAATTAAATACTTTATACAGCCCTTAAATAATTTAACAGCAATCCCCTTTTTTCTATTATTTTACAATAATGAAAGCAATAATACATAATAACACATACTAACAGTGCTATCAAAACTAGATCATAAAATGCTTTATGAAAAAATATTGCAAGCCATATGAGTTATGGCTGAAGCATCATAGACAAAACACAAAAATATAATTGTAAAGCTAAAATTAATGAAAGACAACCATATAATTAATAATAATATTATGTCTAAAAATTCAAATAACAATAAAATTAAACCAAAACACCACCAAATTCGAGTTTAAAACTTAAAATAACAACAAAATATAAGATAAATGTCCTAAATTTCTCTTTAAATTTTGGATGTTCATGAACTGCCTTGTTCAGTTGTCATTGGGGATGCTGGAAAATAGGTAATCAAATGTTTCATATATTCAGCGAATAATTATAGTGGAAAAGAAGAAAAGAAAAATTTAGGGAGGGCAGATGGCACCAAATGAAGAGGAAGTACAAAGAAAAAAATAATAAAAGAGGACTTGCAGTGGAGTTAGAGGTGATTGCAGCAGCAAGACAGTGACAGCAGGGCAGTGGTGGTGAGACAGCGACAGCACTTGCACTGGAACCAGAGAAGGCTATGGGTGCAGTGCTTGAGGCTGAGATGGGGTGTGTTAAATTCATTTTCTGATATAGTTATTTGGGTTTGGGTTGAGTTGAATGGTGCAACCCTTAGTTTTAAAAAGAAACACTATTGGACAGACCCAATATGCATTGGCGAAAAATTAGAAACAAAAGAGAAATAAAGATAGGGTTTTAAATGTGTAGGTTTGATCGGGTTAGGTTGTCGAAAAAAAGGCTTGATACCTTTGTTCATTGTTATTTGTTCTATAAATAATGATCACAGCATTCACATATAATTATTAATCATATTAACAAATATCCCATATACAATTGAAGAGGACAAATCAATTCATGATTTGTCTCGCTTGTTCTTAAGGGAACCGAATAATGTAATTAGGGAAATAAAGTATTTCCTAATTCACACTGGTCACGCTAACCTAAGACTTCTTCCATACGCAAACCAGTGTTGCACAGTTCATGATTTCATCCATGGCCACTCCGAACTGCCACTCTACGATGCCCAAAGCAATCATTATGAGCTTCCATGCAAAACTCGATTTTAGACCATTATAGTGAGGCAGCCGGCAAAAAGTTCACCATCGAAATCTGCCATGCCTATTTTTCGATAATGCTGCATATTATAATAAAAATATTACTATGTTTTCTTGTCTCTGAACTATTGACTAAAATTATATTTCATCCTTAAATCAAAGAATGCACCAATTTCGTTTAGTCTTTTTTTATGTGGCAAAAGGTATTCCACAGTGGATTAAATTAAACATCCATGTGGCTGTATATAATTGGATTTTATTTTTTCTGACAATTAGAAGTCCACGTGGCTGTATATGGTTGGATTACAATTAAATATCCTTGAAGGTGGTGGTTACGGTGGTGAGGCTGTGGGGCTATGGTGGCAAGCCTGGAGATGCTGACCTTGGTGGTGGTAGATATGGAGGTGAGGCAGTGGCAGACCTGAAGGTGGACATGGAGGAGTGGTGAGATGGTTGCAGTAGAGCTTTTGGTTCCTTTGAGGGTCCTAAGCATGATATACAGTGAAGACATGAAGAACTTCAGGAAGCTGACAGTGGAAAGCCAAGAGCAAGGTATTAGTGTGTACAATGGTCCGAGCAGTGATTACGTTGACATCTATTTGTCTTTACTAGTTCGAGACGGCAAAATATGCAAGAAATTGAATTGGGGGAACATGAAGGGTAGCAACCATGATTCTACAACAAGCTCTCAATTGATGATTCCCAGCCACCCCAATAACCACCACCATCAAGCTCAATACCTCTAGGCCTACCACCATAACCCCCACCTCTAGGTCCACCACCACCAAGCTCATCATTTGGTGCTAATTGTAATAGAAAGACAAATAAAGTACGTGTATGTATTTTTTTTTTTTTGTTGAGGTGGTAGTTTCTCTCCACTACTTTCCGTCATCACTAACCTTCCCAATGAGTTGTTTGTGATTTTAAGACATTATTATGTGTAAAATAAGTCTCGCATCACTACCATTCACCATGACTTTAGTATTGTGATTTGAAAACATCAGTACGGCTAAAATAGAACAATGATTTGTGTACACTAAATTTGAAAATCCCATTCTATATATTTCTATAGATTATACTATTAGTAACAATAAATAATAACAAAAACAATATTAGCAATAAACTAGTAATATTAATAATAAAACAAAAAATAATAAGTGTAAATAACACATATTAATACTAAAATTAATAAATAATAATATTTTTTTAAAATAATAATTCTTAAAATTTAATTTCCACTTTTTCTCTATTTCTCTTCAACCATACAATCTTATTTTCACTTTATTTCTCCTCTATTTCTATTATTTTCTCTAGAAACTAAGTAGTTAAACCAGGATGACCGTTATTCTATTTAATATATAAATATAGATATATATATATATATACATATATATATATATATATGTGAGTCTCGTATCATTATATTAGTGTATTTACTATCATTATATTATTTGGGTTATTATATCATATCGTATGTTTCATTTAGTTTTTAATACTAACGTACTACAATTAGTTAGGTTATTATATTTTTAGTAACTAGTATTTTTAACATATTAAATCATATATTATGCTTTAGTTAGTTTATTAATGATTTAATTAATTTTTTTATATATTTATATATTTTTAATACTATTATTTCATTATTATCGCTATTTAGTTTATTATATTGTATTATGTATTATACTATATTACATTATAATAATTGTTTACATATTCTAAGTTGACAAGCAACCAAAAAATATGACAAATGTTGGACCCAAATTTACACCCTGAAACCTATGGATCACCACACCAAGTTTCAGATAGCTAGCATTACACCCACAAAGTGAATCGTTTTGTGACATAAATGGAACGTCAACATCAGCACAATGGGGGTCATAGAGTGTATGGAGCAGCAGTTTTCAGCTGGGCTTCATAACTATAAAGTTCGGACATGCCTCATAAATGATGTGTCCCTATGTCTGACACCTATCAGATACCAACAAGCGTATGACACTCTTACAACACATATAGGTGAAGTGTCCAATTTGAAAGACATTTGTTTTTTGTCTCTAACATAATTTTGACATAACTCCAACATAATGTTAATAATGACAAATAAAATGATTTTCTAAAAAAACTCATAAACTTGTAAACTTATTGTACAAGCTTCTATTATGATTATAGAAATAAGGAACAAATTTTATATGATCACTACTTTTCACTTTATGGATATTAGATAGATTAGATTCATTTTTGTATTAGCTAACAATGTGTTTAGATTATTACATTTGACTAATCTTCTTTATAGATGATTTTGTGTATGTAAATACATAATGATCTAATATATAGATTTATGTCCTATATCCTACATTTTGGATACTATAGATGTGTTTGTGTCGTACCTAATGTCCTACATAGCTTCATAGCCACATTGCTAAAACACCCAAAAGCACAACTACAGCCACCTGGCTCGGTTTCACCAACCAAAATTACAAAAACACAATGAAAGAAGGTATGTTGTGCCTCACTGCCGCTCTTCCCTTATAGCAATGATGGCTATTGACAACCTAACTTAAACCAAATAATCTTTATTTCCACTCTATCTCACCTATTTCTCTTCGTTTTTGTTCCGTTCCTTTATTTTCCATTTCTATCCTCTACCAAAGACCCTGAAGGTCATATTCTAATCAAGGATCTACACATCCATGAAATCATCCTGGCCATTTCAAAATTCTATGAATTATATGAACTTGTATGAGAAGAAAACAATTGATCAATCTTTACTCTTAGCATCTTCACATACAAAGAGGGATGAAGCTCTACCGGTTATATGATTGTTGGATAACACTCAACAAAAATGCACATACATGTACATATAGATAGATTGATACATACATACATACCTACATACATATATACATATATATATACATGTGTGTGTATATATATATATATATATATATATATATATATATATATATATATATATATATATATATGTATATATATAATCTCATCATTCCAACCATAAAATATATCTCACCAGGTATAGACTAGTTGTGATCACTACTAACAGACTCAAAATATGACTGTGAATGGTATATGATCTCATTTCATGTTAAGACAATGCCACAAGCATAAATATAACTGAAGGTCCCAAGATTATTCCAATGACTTTAGTATTATATCCATTAGCTTAAAAAGAGAAAAGTGAAATCACTTCCAAAATTAAGCAATTTACAAAAATAAAGAGATAGACATAAAGAGGGCAACCCAATCCATGAGACTCTCACCTACAGAAATTTGTGGAAGGAAGATCTACACAGACTTGGCCCTACAAGCAAAGAGGCTATTTCTAGGATTTGAACTGGTGACCTCCAGGCCACAAGGCAGCAACCTTAGTTTGCACTAAGGCTACTCCTCATAAAGAAAAGAAATTGACATAGACAGAAAATATTCAAACAAAAATCACTTACATGCGTTCCAATTTCCCCCTATTTACAAAGAACCCATCATGCTTGATTGCAGAGTTATCAACCTCAAAATACTCATCCTGCAGAAAGAAGAGTTAAACTAATTAAAAAATATGAAAGGTGAAATGGTCACAATATAGGACAATGAAATTCCTGTTTTATCATCAATCAAAGGTCAAATAGTCATAATGTCATAACAAAGCAAAATGGTATAAAAGATACCAACCAATTCAGCATCATCAATGAAAGAGTCTTCTGTATCATACTGATCATCAGGAACATCGAGTAGATCCTCCTCATCACTACTATCCTTACCCTAAAAATGATTTGGTCTCATTATTCCCAACATGGAAAACAGATTGAAAAAAGCAAATAAAACTTACATATGCATCTATGCTGTGAATTTACAGTATAAATCAATTCATTTTTGTACAGTGCATCTAGTAACACTATCGCGTGAAGCAATACAATCATACCATGTAAAGGCGTTCAATCTTTTCTATTACAGCACTGAAACGATTTGGCTGAGGAGCACCCTGTTCTTCCGTCTTCTTAGGTTGTCCCTAGAATTGACAAGTTTATCAAAATAGTGAAGCACAAAAGAAACCACGCACCACTAAAAGAGACAGTATGCTGATTTCTACTGGTTTACTAATTCAAATAATATAATGTGTCGTAAAACAAGACAGAGACAATTAAAGGCTTGATCACCTTGTCTATAATAATTTCATGTCACAAATAAATAGATATATGTGTTTGGATTTGCATCTGGGATACACATGTTCATGTTAAGTCAGGTAATCCGTGTAGAGGCAACATTTGACAATATTATACCATGCTAAAAGGCAAATTCAAACAGACATTATATCAATATGCATCATGCAGTCAACCTTACAATTTTGATGTCAAATACAAGTACTTCCGACTTTTCCATTCAAATATTTTTCCGTAAGAGAAGCACTGCAGCACAAACCATTCTCTTTGTACATTCAAACTAGCAAGTTTGAAGTCAAATACAAGTACTTCCAGGTGCAATTTGACCACAACGAAACCCTTTCAAATAGTTTTTCCATAATAACAGTTATGCATTCAAACTACTAAGTTTGAAGTCAAAGACAAGTATTTCCGAGTGCAATTCCATTTTGCCGCAACAAAAACCTTTCAAATGATTTTCTATAAGAGCAGCACTGCTGGCACAAACCGTTATGCATTCAAACTAGTAGAAATCAAATACAAGTACTTCCAAGGAGCAATTTGACTTTGCCACGGCTAAAACCTTTTAAATAATTAAGTAGAAACAAACAGTTGTCGCCATGCATTCAAACTAATAAATTGGAAATCTAATCCAAGTACTTCCAGGAGCAATTCAACTTTGCCATGACAAAACCCTTTCAAATAATTTTACACAAGGGCAGTGTCACACAGCACACACCGTTGTCAAACAGTTGTCGCCATGCATTCAAACTAATAAATTGGAAATGTAATTCAAGTACTTCCAGGAGCAATTCAACTTTGCCATGACAAAACCCTTTCAAATAATTTTACATAAGGGCAGTGTCACACAGCACACACCGTTGTCAAACACGGAGAAGAAACACGTACTTTTGACAGACAATTATTTAATTTTCAAAAGAGAAACCTAGATTGTTAGACAGAAACAACTTAAGGTCAGTCACGAAAGGTTTGGCAGAATCTGTTCCCAAAACCTAGCCTTACCCAGACCCTTATTTCAGTGCCAAAGGAAAAACAATCACGGCTCAGTAGAAAGCCACTCTTACAAATTAGAATTAAAAAATATCATCCATAAACCACACTATATCCCACACATTGCTATCTACTCACTGAATAATAATGTGCGTACACTGAAATTTCAGAACCACAGCAACACATACTCGTAACAATTCGGAACCTAAATGAAAATTAAAAAAAGAGACTCACCGGAGCGATTCTGGACTCGAGCACAGGGTTCCCATTGGGCAGGTGCTCTGGTGCGGAAGTGGGTCCCTTATTGCTAACCTTATTGGCGTCTTTCATCAGCTTCTTCCACGACACTATGGTGGTCTCTCCCGGCCGAAGCTCCACTGTGAACATTTGCCTGTCACCTTTCTTCACGAAGGATGACGGAGCCCTCGCCGCCGACGACGAATCGCCGCCGCCAAGAGGAGCCGTATCCTCCGCCATCAAAGTGATTGCCGATTGGCGAATTTATGGGGCGTCGGTGCTTGTTTTCAGGGAGAATTGTTAGAGCGCGAGGAACATGCGGAAACGGAATGATAAGCCCTAAAATCTGGAAAGAAGAACAGAGACAGAGAACGAGAAGAGGAAGAGCTGAAGAAGCGAATTGGGATTGCGCGGGATTCAAAAAATGAGAAAGGGAGAAAGAAAGATAAAAATAAAAGAAAATATTATGACAAGAGAGATGAAAGAAAAGGTATTGTGGATGGATTTTGAGTTTAACCGCAATTTCGACTCGGTTGTAAAAAATTTCTAGTCCTTTTCTTTTCCGGGCAAGCGACGGAGGCAAAAGGTATTTGGGGCGGGGAATGGTATCTGTGGGCCGCATCATTTGTTCAATGTAGTGTTTTTACTTTATGCACTCCTCATTTTTTAAATTTGTCTATTTTGTTTGTTTTTTATTTTTCTTTATAACTCATTCAATCTCCAAAACTTTTATTGATATTTATTTTAAATATCGGATTTAGAGAGAATTGTTGGAGGTGAAGGTTCAAATTAGCTAGCTTTTTTTTTGGGCAAGTTTTTATTTTTTAGGCATTCAAACAACATTTAACATTAACTTTTTTAAGTTATTTTTGGAATATGTAATTTTGAAGTTTTTTTGAATTGAACAATTTTAAAGTCTTCAAATTGAACAATTCATAATATTTTAACTAATGTTATGAATTGTAGTAAAAACTTAATTATTTTAACTAATGTAATATAATGGCAACCAAGGTGTTAAAACAAACTAGATGTAAGAAATGAATATGGAATGCATGTATTCTTAAATCTAAAATGCAAGAATCGTTTCTTACATATGATAAATTAATATGCACATACGATGCAAATATTAATAGTAATGAGTGGGAAATAGAAATTGATTAACCAATTGTAATATGGAGGTGCAATGAATTATGTCTAGCTTATTAAGAATGCAAAAATTAATGTATAATAACAACTTTTATAATTGTTATCTAAGAACTAAAAATGCAAATGGTGGAGAATCAATGCTTGGAATCATGTCTACGGTATCCTAATAATGCAATCATACTCAAAGTAACATGAGTTGGTCTTAAGAATGTCTAGTTGAAGCATAAACTGAACAAGGGTAAACAATTCCCAATTAGGTGAAATGCTTAAACTAAACTAAATTTGAAATTTAAGATTTTGATGTGCAAAAACAATAGTTAAAATCAAAAGATAGATGCAACCTTGGTTCATCCCAACTGAGTTATGTCTAGTTTTTCTTTAAGTACTCTTAAAGGGTTTTACTATCTTTAAAGAGATACAACGAGTTTCACCACTCCTAGGTTTAGGAGTATAACCATTTATGGTATAAAATAGTCCACCTGACTAAAACGTTTAGCAATAGTGTTTTAAATCACTTATGATTATCCAAAAGCAACAGTGTTTTTAAAAGTAAGTACATATAAAATCTCTCTTAGAGAGGATATTTGAACAAGACAAAGTATATCTTGAGAATTTGTTACAAAGAGTTTTCTTTTTCAAAGAGTTGGACAATGTAATAAAATGACACCGTATGAGTATATGCAGTTATGATTGATTTCTTCTCTTCTTGCAGTCTTCTTTATATAGACAACTTCAAGAAAGATTTGTTACTCAAAGGCATTGACTTTGATGTAGGTGTTGTAGCCTTTTGTATTAGGTCAAATGCTACTTTGCTTTTGTAGAGATAATTGTGCATCTTGTACAAATTGGGTAGACAGGAGGCATTCAGGAAACAATCCTATAATGTATTCGCATCTCTTAATCGTTCATCTAAATCAGTGCAAAACTTTTGAATAAAGCATTCATTCTTATATGTGTTAAGACAAGATCGTCTAGAGAATAAACTGTCTATGCAACTCAAATTTTGAACTTTAACAATAAGCATTAAATGAAATATTGTTATGTATAAAAAGCTATTTAAAAGCAATGGAATCAAGCTTATGAACAATGTTTTATGTATAAGAAAAGGAAAGTGTCTCTCTTTTGAAGAGAATTAAAACACTTCACTACAGGAAACACGCTTATTACCAGCGGATCATTACCGACGGTCATGTGTTCGTCGGTAAGTTTCCATTACTGAGGGAATTATCGATGGACCCCACTGCTTCATTTACAGACGACATAAATCCTTCTGTAGTGTGCAATCTCGTAATTTATCATCGGATCTGAGCCATCAATAATGTGCACGATGACTTAACTCCAAATTTTGGGTATTCCTTCGATCAATTACAATTTCAGCAAACCCTTTCCCTCAAATTTCTCTCTTCTCTTCCCCCGAAATTGAAATCTAAGCGCATGAGAGGGTACCCCCAAATTTCTCCTCTTTCCTTTGGTTCCCTTTTGTTCTTGCATCCTCGGCCCCTTCCATCTTGTGTTGTTGTAGCGGTGTTGTGAAGAGTGCGAGCATTTGCGGTGGTTGAGCGTGGTTCGTGTAATCGTGGAGGCTGCCTCCCTGTTAAGTTCACAATTATTCGCAGAGGGAAAGGATTCGTTGTTGTTGTGGTGAGTACCGTGAGAGAATTTTTTGGGTTGGAGTTTCATTCACCTCCATTGGTTCATTCGTCCCTAACCCCCACTGATTTTTGTGTTTGTAGTGTCTTCCATTATTGTGCTCTTTCCCAACCTTCATTGGCGTAGGTCGTTCGCAACCTTCATTGCCCTAAATTATGGTTGAGGGTTTATGTGACGTGATGGTAGTTGACACCAATGTTAGGAGATGTTGTCGTGAGGCAAGGGCTGCTGGTCAACGATTGTCATTGTCGTGGTGAACTAAGGTTGTCCGAGTCCATCCTGCATTTGTCGAGGGAGGTTATGGAGAGTTCCTATTATGGAGGTAAGTTCTAACAAATTGATGCCCCTCTTTTCTATGCAATTTGTTTCCATTTTCTGACGATGAGAAGAAGTGAATGAGTTTATTTGAGTTTGGTTCCCTTGGTTCCATAGTAGAGTCTAAGTTTGTGTCATGTGTCTTTCATTTGTCAAATTCATTGTGGTCACTGACTGTCCTGTGTTTTCCAGGCCATTGGTGAGGCACGTTGAAGGTGAACAGAGGCATCATTCTTTGCAACTTGAGTCAGTAATTGGTGTGTGCATATTTCCCTTTGTCTGTATTGAGTAATTTCTTTGTTTACACAATTGGTGAGTGATGGTATGAATGATATGATAACCTTTAGTGCTTTGACATTGTGTAATATGTTTATGATTTATAACCTCTGATTTGATGACCTTATTCTTTTGCTTTGCTTGTGTGTTCTTGGTGGAAGTCTTGAAAACTAAGGACCATGCACCCTTGATTAATGATTATGAAAGATCCACCTTAATATGTATAAACCTTAATTGGACTTATAGTAGTATTATGGCCATCAATTTATTTATTTTTTTGTCTTATTTCATTTAAGTTGCTTGGAATGGTTATAAAAGTAAGTTATGTATGGTTAATACACTAAGTTTCACAATAAAGCTTATAAATAAGTCACATACGACCAAAACTACACACCTATTAGATGTAGTTGGTCTGAAGCCTAAGATGGGTGATTCTCATGGTCTCCACACCCATCACCATCAAGCTAGCCTCTTTCATGACCATCCTACACCCAAAAGGAAAAGTGCCACTTATACTAACTATATCAGTTGTTAAAAAAATTTCATACATTTATCATTAAAACAGAACATGATAACTATTCTATAGTGCTTCCTTATTGCTTCCTTAGTAGGGTCATTTACAAACCTAAATAAGTTATGAAATGGTCATTTTTCACTGCCATGAGTGTGAACAAACTCAAATACTCCTCATCCAACTCCTTTTCCCTTGCACTGTCCAACATAGGGGATAATATCCCATTCGTTTCATTATAAAAGGAATGACTAAGTAGAAGTTGGAGTCTTGTCTCACCCTCACCTCTCATTCCAGTCTCCTCTATTTCTCATGTATTTCTCTTTTCTCCCATCAAAAAGCTTACAACATGCATGACAAAGTAAAAGTAACTCTTCCCCTACCCCACTTTTCTTTTTTATGAGATATAAGTCCCTCCAAACTCTAATGTACTCCTTGGTTGACTCAGAATAAGATCACACATTCACCTTAACAAACCATACATTTAAGATATAAGTCCCTTCAAAGTCTAGTCTACTCCCTGTTTGAATCAATTCTACCCAACAATGATATTTAGCCTTAAACAAATTCTGATCCACTAATTCTAACAATTACTCCTATATAAATTAGTCTATAACAACAACAATTGATAAGCATCATTACGATCTCATAAAGGATAGAAATCAGACTTCCTAGAGGGAAATTTGACATTTAAAGTAGTGCCCCTGTACCCATTCTGACCAGTTTTAATTGACTTTAAATTGATAATGAATTAGGTATTGTACAACCCATTCATTCTTATTTCTAGTACAGTATAGATTAGTTTACAATATAGAGTAAAACATAGTCACACATTTATAATATGAAATTGCCACTTGAGTTCTTGCAATCTGTAGTTTGTTTACTGCTACCTCTCTCCTATATGCAATCTGTAGTTTACCCTAGGTGTTATTTTTTAGCATAGTTGAGTGTAACTAGACATTTTAGAGTCAATTTCATTACTGTCTACTCCATTGTTTACTTATAACTCAAAACTGGTGGTCTACTCATTACAAATTAAAATGCTTAAGAAACGGTTCCACATAAAGTACAATGTAGTCTTAGCCTTGAAAAGAAAAAAAGAATCCATTTGAGTCATTTGAAGAAGGTGTACCTGACACCAACCCCTCCTTGTGGCTGGCCTTTTGAAGTTCTCTCCAACATGGATTCTCTTTAAAATTGCTCATTTTGTTTTGTTTGTTTATTGTCATCAAAACCTTGTATATATGGTCATGTTGAATTGTTAGGACAAGTGAAATTCTCTAAAAGCTTATATATACAAAATTTAAAATAGAAGTTTAGAAATTAATAAATGGCTTATACATACTTAATGCATCCATGGTCAGCAGAATGTTGGCTAGCCTCTCTCGTAGGTGTCACACCTTTTCTTATTCACCCACATAACCCCTTTTTGTTTTCTTTAGTCCGATGAATGCCCACTCATTCATTCACCTTTTCTTTCTCTATCTCTCTTACTGCCAGATAAATTCATTTTCAACTATTCATCACATGCTCCTTTAATCAAACCTGCTTTTAAAGAAACATTCATTTTCATTAATGTATAGTAGGATAATGAAGGTTGTTGTGTGAATTAAATTTATGAATGTATATCATTAATGTGGGCTTATATTTCAAGATAGTTTTATGAGGCAGAATAGAACAGAAGCAAAGTTGTTCTGATTTTACCTGTTTTGATTTAAGTTGTTGAGAGAAAATCTTCAAATTTTTACCTACTTATCTACCTACCATAACCCATTCAACTATGCTTACCACTTGATACATATTTAGGTGCAACATATGTTTAAGAGGGGAAAGCAAAAAAGGAATCATTGTTAGTATGTACACAAATTGTAACGGACTAGAAATGAAAAAGAATGGAGTGAAGAAGTGATTCCTAACGCAATTTCTAAAATTCACTAGTAAAACCTCAAAAGGTTTACTAAAAATGTCACTAGGATGGTCAAAATTTGCAAAGTGTACTAAACTAGCCTAAAAAAATACAAAGAAACTGTCCTAATAAGTTTAAAATGGTAAAACCTAGCTAATTAAAAACTCTTACTACAAAAACAACCTAGAACTCAAAATATGACAACCTATAACCTAAAACTATTAACTAGAATAGGCTAAAAGTGTTAAGAATGTAGAGTGTATTAAAGTACTAACCAAAATAGTAAAATAACTATCTAGACAAATTTTAAAAGATGAAAGAAAGATAACAATGAAGTTAGAATTCGAAAATAACAAGAAAAACAAAATATGAGTATTGAACACCTAAAAATACACTAGAATAGGGTAAAAATGCTAAGAATGACAATTTCCATTATGTAAAAGAGACCTAAAACTATCTACATAAGTTTTATATACTAGAAATGACAAAGAAATGAGTGAAGAATTGATTCCTTAGACAACTTCTACAAATCACTAGTGAAACCTCAAAAGATGTACTAGAATTGTCACTAGAATGGTAGAAATTTGCAAAGTCCACTAAAAGTAACCTAAGAATGTGTATTGTACACATCCTAGCAAGTTTAAAGTTGTTAAATGAAGCTAAAAAACATATATTGTATGTTCATGCATATATAGTAGTAGCTACAAGGTTCTTCCCGAAATAGACTACAACTTTAATAAGTTAAGTAGTCATTTAAAATCCTATGGTACTACCTACACACATTCTCAATGGAATGAGAAGGGTAATAATAAGGAGGTGAAAATACATAGGCCCTTAGGCTTTCCAAGAATTTTAAGAAGTTAGTAATAGTAAGTTGTCTCCCCCAACTTTAGTACACAACCCCTTAGGATGTTTAAGACATTTTAATACAAAGGACTTCTCTTTGTATGACCTTCATTGTATGCCTATCATAGTAGTGTTGAAATTGGCTTTCATGTTCGACTTAAGTAGTAATAGGTTTATTACTTATGTCACATGGATTGTTTTTGGTTTGACTAAGTTTTTCTTTGTTTGGGTTGTCACAAAACATGGCCCATTTTTCCAACAATCGTGAATGGATGTACGACCACAATTTATAGCAGAAGAAGAGGTTTGAAAGAAGCTTTTGTCATCGGAGTTGAAGAGTTTGTGTAGGCGGCTCCGCGATATGAATATTATGCTCTTAATGGAGGGATTTGATGCCCATGCATCAAGTGCGAATGTACAAGAATTTTGAAAGATGAAGTCGTCAAAGTTCACATACCAAAAAGGGTTCATGCCTAATTACACGCGGTATAGACATTTCATGGTGAAGAAATTCCTTCCACCTCCACTACAACTCAAAACCAGCTTGTATCACGTTCAAATATTGTTGTACATACATATGAGATAGATCAATTTACCTATATGTAAGAGATGGTCGACAATGCTCTTTGTCGACATGCTGAAGAAGAAGTAGACGATAGTCATGATGAAGAGTTTCCAAATGAAACCACTCAGAGGTTTTAAAATTTATTGGCAGAGACAAATCAACCTGTATTTGAAGGGTCAACTAAATCAAAATTGTTAGTGTACATTAGACTAATGACCTATAAATCTAATTGGAACCTTCCCAATCAAGCATTGGACTTCATATCAAAATTAGTATTAGATCTGACACCACTAAACACTTCTTTGCTGAAGAATTATTATGAAGCAAAAGTATATGTTTCAAAGGTAGGATTGAAAGCCAAGAAGATTGATTTGTTGTGTTAATGGATGTATGTTATTCTATGACAACGATAGTGTGAAAAATGATGCATTGTTGGTTGAATGTAAGTTTCGTGGGCAACCTCGATATCTTACAATGCATGCAACCTCGATTCCATTGAAGTTCATGTTCTACTTGCCTATAATACCAAGATTACAAAGAATGTTTGCTTCGATGAAAACATCATAACACATGGCATGGCATGATGGTAACAAAAGTGAAGGAGTGTTGCGTCTTCCTTCTGAGGGTGAAGCTTGGAAGCACTTCAATCGTAAACATCCATCCTTTGCCAATGATGCATGTAATGTGCAACTTGGTCTATGTTCTTATGGGTTTACGCCGTACATTCAAGCGTCTGCATCACCATATTTACATTGGCCAATGATTGTTACTCTATACAATCTACCACTTAAGATGTGTATGACAAAGCCTTACATGTTTTACACGTGTATAGTACCAGGTCCATCGAATCTCAAATCAGCGATTGATATTTATTTGGAGCCCTTGATTAATGATTTGAAGAAGCTATGGAATGGTGTTTGGACGTATGATGTTTTAAGGAAACAATATTTTCTTATGAGGACAACTTTGATGTGGATTATTAATGACTTCCCTGCATATGACATGTTTTCTGGTTGGAGCACGCATGGTCGATTAGCTTGTCCGCATTGCATGGAGCATTCAAAGTCATTCTTATTGAGCTATGGTCGAAAAACTAGTTGGTTTTACTGCCATCGACGATTCTTGCCCATTGATCACCCATTTAGGAGAAACAAAAAGGCATTTTGCAAAGGGCAAGTTGAAACGGATATCCCCCGCCAAGGCTCACTCCGGCTTAAGTTTGGAGAAGAGTCAACGACATGCCAAAAGTCACTGAATGTGGTCAGAATGAAATAGAAGGGTATGGGGAGTGGCATAACTGGACTAAAAGAAGCATTTTTTGGAATATTTCCTATTGGAAAAATAACTTGCTAAGACATAACCTCGATGTCATGTACATAGAAAAAATTTCTTTGACAACAACTTTAATATGGTAATGAATGTTATTGGGAAGATGAAAGATAGTGACAAAGCAACAAAATATTTAACTTTGTATTGTGGACAAAGAGACTTAGAGTTGAAAGCGGAAGGTAATGATTGATTGTTGAAACCAAAAGCAAATTACATATTGCAAAAGATAAGGCTATAATAGTTTGTGGATGGATCAAGGAGCTTAGAATGCCAGATGGATATTCTTCTAACTTGTCCAGATGTGCCAATATTAAAAAGGGTACTATTCAAGGGTTGAAGAGTCATGATTGCCATGTATTCATGGAGACTTCCACCGATAGAAATCAGTAACTTCTTCAAATATTTGTGTTGCACGACGCTAGAGGAAAATTTGCTAAGAAAGATGGAAGAAAATATTCCAATTATTCTGTGCAAATTAGAAAGAATATTTCCTCCTGCATTATTTGATTCAATGGAGCATTGTTAGAAGCCGAACTATATAAATTAGTAAAATCGGTATGAGGGTGAGGAGAAGAAAAGCAGGAAGGAAGAGTTAGAAACTGAACGATACTAACAGTGAAGTCAAACAGTTCTAATAGTGAAGTGTGTTATAAAACAAATGGTATTACTATTATCAACTAGGGAAACATAAATCAACTAAAAAAAATGAAAACCCAAAGCACGAAAACGTAACTGAAACTAAAACACAGTGCATAATCAAAACGCAAAACCAGAAACGAAATGAAATTGCATATGCGAAATTGAAAAGGGAAAAATGAAATTGAAATTGGAGAATCAAAGTGCAGCAGAGAAAGGAACATCAAACATAATTGAAATTACCAATAGAAATGAAATTAGAAAACGATTCAATACATAGAACCCCTAAAAGGGGGGGGGGGTTGGAAAATGCCGAAGAGCCCTAAAACCTAAGAGAAAAACGTGAATGAGGGAGAGGAGGAAAAGTGAAATCTAATTTCGGGTTTATAGATCCCAAATTATAATTATGCCCTTCTAATGAGTTTCTACAAAAATGGGCTCAATGCTAAACTAAAAACAAAAATAAAACAAATGATGATGTGGAACTCTGAAAATGACGTGGCATCACTCTTGTTGTCCCAAAATATGTTTCCAAAATTGTCCTGCAAGTAATAATTGGAATAATTAAGTCCAAATAATTCAAATTAATTAAAATAAGAATTATTAGTCAAATTAATCCCAAATAGTGAAAATGAAACAATAATGGAGAATTAAACACAATTCACTAATACAATATGGTGCAAAAAGCTAAATGAATAGTACAAAATAATGATTCATCAAGCATATTCCAATTCATTTTGCATATGAAGCTTGGCTTGGGGGACTAATGCAATACAAGTGGATGTATCCCTTTGATAGGTTTATGGGAGAATCAAAACGTTCAGTTAAAAATAAAACTATAGTAGAAGGATCAATTTGTGCATCATACTTGTACCGATACACTTAAAGTTTCCTAACTGGTTCAAATATCAAGTATTTTTTTCCTATGTTTTGAGCAAGGTTAATTTTACTCTTGTTGTAAAATTTGTTTTTGGCAACTTCCTAGGTTTTTAACTAGGCATTAACTCCCACGATTCAAGAGTTAAGAGATCTCTCTAATTGACCAATGAGATGTGTGAAAGAATGACACACTTACTTCATCAATGGTTACAAATTCCATACACATGAATGGTCTAAAGGAAAGAAAACAACAAATTGTGGTGTGTACGTCAAGGGCCTTATAGAAGGTTCTTATGATGATTTCTACGACATCATTCATAAAATATATGAGTTAGAGTACAACACTACTACTTCTCCAAAGAGAGTAGTACTTTTTTATTGTGAATGGTTTGATCCTTTTAGAACTGGTACAAGAGTGGATCCTATGTTTAACATTATCGAACTGCAAATGAGATGAAGATATCGACCGTTTAATCCTCTCATTCTACCAACTAATGTCAGACAGATTTATTATGTCCCATATCCACCATTCTGTAGTAGTGACAAACATGGTTGGGCTATTGCAATACAAAATGAAGCCTAGAAGTCACATTGACTGAAATGAGGTTGAAGAAGATGTTGCCTACCAACTTAAGTAAATGTCACAGGCACAAGAAATTATTGAAGTTGAACGTATGACTGCATTGTAGAGCCTGATGGTGATGAAGATAAATTACAAGCATTAATACAAGGACAAGAAATGTTTAGATTCAGTTAGTGATGGTGTTGACCCTACTTCTATACCTTTCTCATCTTCTATACCGCCTTCTGAGACTGCCACACCAACTATTGATGCAGATTCAGTTAGTGATGGTGTTGACCCGCCTCTCCATGATCAACTATGGATTGAACCTTTTGGTCGAGAGTAATACTCAAATCCCTTTCTTACTAATTTTGATGTTTTAAGTAGTACATCATTCAAGTGCCTTTTATTTCTTTATATGCAGGTTTGTTCCATCCACGGTTGCTTCATGGTCAATTAAGCAACAATATATGAGTTTGTGGCCTAGTTGGGGAGTAATACTTGCACAAAAAAACAACCATTCTGGCAGCGTTTTAAGGTGAACAATCCATTAAACTAATTGTCATTCTTATTTTAGTATGTTAATTAATCAATGTTTGTATCGCTTATTCTTATAGATGAAGGTGCAGTAGAAACCTGAACATGAATATGAAATACAAAGAAATTTTCACACTAAAGCATCGCATCGGCTGTTAGAAATGTTTAGAGATGCCCGCAATGTAGGGGAGCGCCCTTACTGGTTGGGCGAGCACATATGGAACTCTTTACTGACTCATTGGAATTCAGTAGAGTTTCACAATAGTGTGCTACTGCCCAGAAGAACAAAACTTCTGAAAAGGGTGGGACCCTGCATACCGGTGGATCGATCACGATTCATGAATATGTCATTCGCATGGTAAACCTTGATTACTTTTCTATCTTTCTCATATATAACTTATGTATTTTCTATTTTATGTTCATTTCTAACTCCAAATTTTGTTACAACAAAACCCGCTAGGATGGGCGATCCACGTTGATGAGGTTTTTACATATACTCATATTCGGAAGTGAACTAGTCAATTCGTTGATGGAAGGTCTCGAAAGACTCATGTAAGCATACAACATTGTTACTACTACTAACTTTTCTGTATGTTATTGTACCATTCACTAACATTGCTTTTAAGTTTTGATTAAGAAGATTTTTCTACGAGACTTGCACAAGTTAGATCTGAACATGGCTCAACTCCTACACCGGATAACGCGAATAATGAAGACGACGACATCGTAAGGACACAATGTTGGGTCGATGTCGTTGGTGGGAAAAAAAGGGACGAGTGTACGGTGCAAGACAACTTGTTGCAAACTACGCAACAACAAGAGGAGGTACTCGAAAACACCAACCTTCTTCTTCCACCACCACTATTGACAAGGCTGTTGTCCGCCTCACGCAGGCACTAGAGCAGTGTGACCAAGAATACTCTTATTTGAGGCACGAGTTTACAAAATTTAAACAACTTATCATGAGATTGATGTCTAAAGCTTCACAACTTCAGTCCACCGTTCCTCCGACCCAGCTACGACTCTCCCCATCACCTACCATATCAGAGCAGCCCACTCTAGTCTAGTCCAGATTAGTGCAACCCACAGTAGTCCAATCCACACCAGTCCAACCACCTGTATAGTAGCAGGATGATGAAGACCATTCTAATGATGACTATGTAGATTATTAGTCTTCATGTTATTATTGAACATAGTTGTTAGAATATTATGATTATGTTATATTACATTTCCTCATGCATTTCAAACATATACTTTGTTGGTGTAAATCATATTGTTTTATGTTTCATGTTTACTTTACAAATACAATTTCTTAAATTCGAACAATACAAATTATGTCATATTGTTTATTCCATTAGTGATTGGACTATTCTGGGATGTATATTATGCAGGTCTGTCTGTGATTTGAAAATGTTATGCAAGTCTGTATGTGTTGTGAACATTATGCAGGTTTGAGTAATTGGATAAGAAATACAAATTGAACTTAATTTTTGTTGGTTGTTTTCGATGAAACTATCAACGACCTTATCCTTCAGTAATTACCAACAAACTTTTTCTTCGGTAATTACCAACGGCCTTTTCCTTCGGTAAGTACCGACGACCTTTTCTTTTGATAAGTATCAACGGCCTTTCCCTTCGGTAATGACCTACGGAGATAGCCTTTTTATCTTTTCTCTCCCATCTCATGTTCTTCACCCTCTCTTCTTTTATTTTCATGTTATTCCGACATTTCATGTTAACTAGATTCTGAGGTTAAATGAATAAATTTGTTTGTACTTTTAGTTCTTGTTTTGATTTATTTTTATCTATGTCTTTTGTTTCTTAATAAAGTAAAAGTAATGATTTTTACATTATAGTAAGTAAACATGGTGTTAAATCTACATAACATATCAATCATATGAGTTTAAGGGAATTTAATTTTAATTAAGAATGTACTTTAGTTAAAGTTAGAAACTTTCATGTGATTGAATGAGTTTTTGTTACTAATTGAGAATATAGTTTGATTAGTGGTAAAAACTTTAACAATAATTAATAAAAAAATGTACTTTGGTTAATTAACTTTTTACATGATATAAGAGGTAAAAGAATAAACATGATTAGATATAGTAATAATTAATTGAGTATTTACATTGATTAATTTGAAAATCTAATTAATTTTAAATAATAATATTTAGATAACCAATGATGAATCCTATTTTGAAAAAAGTAATGAAATCAACCAATTTTTCTTTATTGTTTTTTACTTTTTTTAATATTTTCATAAATATTTTTTTTTAGGTTTAAACCCTCATTTGGTCCTCGTATTTGTGTGTCAATCTCAAGTGAGTCATCATTTTTTTCGGTCTCAATCAGGTCCATAAAATTGTAAAAATGAGCCAATTAAGCCCACTCCGTTAAATTATCACTCACGCCGTTTCCTATGATGACATGGTGCACAAAAAATTAGTTCAGTTATAAAAATTTAAATACGTGGATATTAGTATTTTAAAAAAACCTTGACAGAGACGCACAGCGCCATTTGCAAAGAGGCCTTCGAGCTAGGCATGTTGGCACATGAGATGTCGTGCAAGCACCTCTACCACTTCGATTGCATTCTCCCGTGGCTCTCGATGTGAAACTCGTGCCCGGTGTGCCGCCACGAGAATTGCAGGCGAGATTGAAGAGGAAGAGGTAGGGTTGACCATATGGAGGCTGCCTGGCGACGGATCCGCAGTGGGTAGGTTCGCCGGCAAGAGCCACTTGTTGGTGGTGTACACGGAGATGGAGAATGGTGGGAATTCCAGCGAAGGTTTTAGGAGAATCTCTCTGTCAGTTGGAAGTAGGAGAGTGAGGGAAAGTTAAGGTGGAATTGGCATAATGTTCCGGAATTGGTTTGGGAGAATTGGGGCTTTGACTAGAAGCCATAGCCTTTCAACTTCGCTCTTCAATAGAAGAAGAAGTTCCACGAGAACCTACTGCATACCACACCGTTGGGGAAGAAGCCATGCAAATTAATTGATTTGTTTAATGTTGACATGTTTTCCCTTGTCACGTAAAAAAGGTTTTTTTTTTAAATACTAATATCCATGTATTTAAATCCTTGTTACTGAACTAATTTTTTGTGCACCACGTCATCACAAACAGACGACATCAGTGATAATTTAATGGAGTGAGCTTAATTGGCTCATTTTTACAATTTTATAAACTCGATTGAGACCGAAAAAAAATGACCCACTTGAGATTGACACACAAACACGAGGACCAAATGAGGGTCTAAACCTTCTTTTTACCTTTTGTTATTTTGTTCTTTAATCTTTTATTGATCTTGATCTTCTTTACTATTTTTGTTTTACGAACCATTTTGTATAGTTTTTATAAGAACTAATTTGTTAAGAATCAATTTCATGTTAGGAGACGACTTAGAGTTGAATTTACCCTTTCTATTTTGTTGGCTATTATCTTAGTAATACCGAAATTGCTATAGTTTAATATTGTTACCAATAAGGAGTATTGGTAAATCTTGAAGAAATGTGTTTTGATGATGCTGCAAGAAGTTTTAGTTGAAGAAGATATTAGAATTAGTTAAAAGCAATTTTGTAGAGATTAAATGTAGTAGGAAATTCTTGTAAACTTTGTAAACTTTCATTTTTAACTGCAATAATCGATTATGGAATGGCAATAATCGATTATCACAGAGTCATACAGGAATAATCGATTATCACATCATATAATCGATTATCACTTTTTTTGTAAACCCCATAACGGACACAAATAATCGATTATCACTTTTGATAATCGATTATCAGTGGCAGTTGGGAGATGTCTTTTCAGTTTTTGACCATGCACGAAACTAGGCTTATAAATAGAGGTCTTCACAGCTCTTAGAAAGAACTTTTCAATTGAGAGTATTAGAGCTTTGTGCCTAAGGGAAGCTCTCTGTGAGTGAAAAGGATCTATGTCATTTTGAGAATACAGTTTGTCTGAGGAAGTTCTCAAAGTGATAGAGTGCTCTTGCCTGGTCTTGTGAATAGGAGAAGCTTGCGTTTTGTGTGTCAAAGGTCGGAGCGGTTCTCTTCAAGTTGGCTGAGCAGGTTCTTCCGTTCGTTTGTCGAAGGAAAGTGTTTTCTATTCTTTGCTTATTTTGATTATCTGATTGTAATCTGCAAACCATATTTTTAGTGAAAAAGGTTAATCACTATTTATAGTGATTAACGACTGGACGTAGAATCTTTTGATTCGAACCAGGATAAAAATCCAGTGTATCAATTTTTCTACTCCCTACTCTTTTTATTGTTTTATGCACATCAACTGTTTGATAAATTTTCTCTAAGAAAATTGTTTTTCTGAAACGGACCATCGAAACTTGATTTGTGACCGTAACACGCTTTCTGAGTATTTTATTCCGCTGCGCAACTCTATAACGGTACCGATTGTTCCAACAAATATTATTAATTTAATCGCGTCAACGACAACGTTATCAAATTTGGCGCCGTTGTCCGGGAACATGATTAGAATTTTTATCATTTTGGTTCTTATTTTATTTTATTTTTATTTATCACTATCATTTTATTTTTTTCTATTTTTTTTCTTTATCATTTATTTTACTTTATTTTCTTTAGTTATTTTATTTAGTAAATTTGATTTGTGGTTTTTTGTCATAATTTTTGTTTGAGGATTTTGTTGGGAAATTTGTGAAACTATAGTTGGGGAACACTTTGGCTAAGGAAAGATAATGTACTTAAGTTTTCCATTAAGACACTTATTTATTTTCAGAAAACCTCTTTCAAAAATGAAAAATAATTTTTCATATAAAAGTAATCAACAATTTGATTCTCAAATGAATTATTATTATTATCCACAATAACCACATGATTCATATGGTTATGAGCAACAAGTTTTCACATCTACTGCTGCACCTGATATAAGTAAGTTTAGTATACGTCAACTAAATGATCTCGAGTTAGAAATTGTTTTGATGGATTGAGCATAATATTGAATTAAAGAAAATGATTAAGGAATTGAATCAAAGGTTGGACAAAATAGAAGTTAATTTTGCTAAAAGATCAAATCAACAACCAACTATAGAATCACATCACGCTGATATGTCTACTGATGGACGTATAAATTTTACTAAAGGTGTTGTTGAATTTGTCAATGACAAAGCAACATAGTCAACTACTTCAAGTGTAGATTTTTTTCTCATAAGATGAGATTATAAGGATTATTGATGATTCTATTAATCATACTAATGCACCTTATGATGTTGAAATTGAATTGAAGCCATATGCTCCACACATCAAGTTCATTGATGTGAACAATGGAAATAAATTTTCGATGGTGATATTTGTGGACTTAGTTGAAAAAAAAAGGTTGCTACAACAAAAAAATAGGTTAGATTTAAAATTGTTTGACGTTATTGTGGATAAAAATTTAAATATGCATGCATGTTTATTTTCTACTTTTAGCATAAATAGAAAAAAATTAAAATTTTAAAAATATTCATTTTTATTAAAAAGAAAAATTTAAAAATTAATAAAATTGTACACAATGCCTTGTACTTCATAAAATTAAAGAAAATAAATTTTGACATATGGGCATATTGAGCCAAAAGTTCCAAAAGTTTTTTGTCTCCTCTAGAAAATAAGTCTATAAAAGATAATTTTTGAAATAAGTGTGGGAGAGAAGAATAATAATTAGGATATTTTTTTTGTTTTTTTTTCACTTTTTGTTTTATTTCCATAAAAAAATTGATTTCTTTTTTAGAAATTTGTGAAAGTATTAACTTTCTACTTGGTGAAACTTTTACACATTGTCTCATAAAAAATTTACCCAAAAATATTTTATTTTTTTTCAATAAAACATATTGACATTGAATTTTGGGATTTTATTTAGTAATTGGAACTATCATAATCTTGAAATAGTAGTCATGTTTTATTTTGAATGGATTGTTGAATTGATTAGAAGCTAGCCTAATTGATTTATAATTATAAATTATTAATTGAGTTAATTTGAGAATTATTTAGTTGAATATCTTGTGAAAGAGTTTTTAGCCTTGTAAGTTTTGAGCCTAATTGGGATAGATGGACCACCATGTGTCTCTCGCTTGAGCATAGCACTGACAGGAAAGTACCTCTCCAAGAATCTTGCTTTGAAGTTCTCCCAACCGACGATATCTCCTCGAGCATCTATCTCCAATTGCATACCTTGCCAGCAGTACTCAGTCTCTCCCGTCAGCATGTAAGTAGCAAAGACCAACCTCTACCCTTTAGAACATTCGATGACATAAAAACTCTTTTCATTATTACAGATCTAGTCGTCGACCTCATCTAGCGTAGCCTTTCCGTTGAACTTAGCAAGATTGTGACGTAAAAGGTCATTCATACCCACCCGAGACTTGGGTGCTTGATCAACCTACTGCACTTGCTGTCCTTGCAGAATTTGTGTTATTTGTCAAAGGGCCTATGCGAGCTCTACAGTAGCATTGATAGGAGTAGGAGTTCTTGCCCGTCTCGACATCCTTATTATTTAAAACACAAATAGATAAGAAAACTAATCATACCAACATCAGAATCACACAACAAAGCTAGCTAAGCTCACTCTCCAACAACCCCAAAAGTTTCTTCAAAAATTAGGCTTTGATACCAAAATGTAACACCCCTAGTGGGATGCCACGTGTAAAACAAAAATAAATCTTACTCAGTGCAAATTATGTAAAAACGTTCTCGTCATTTACTCAAAATCTTTTTTTTAAGTATAAACATGGAAGCAAAAATCACAATTTAAACTCCACACAACGCCAAAATAAACAGTAACATATGCTTAACAAAATCTCCAAGTCAAGTGTATGAAAAGAAAAACTTAAAAGATAAAAACCCTGACAAATAATTATTTCCCGTCTCTCATCGTTTTACTCAATTTCAGCCTCATTTGCAACACCATCTATTTTCATACAAGTACGATCATCGTAGGTGGAATTACAACCACAACAGACAATGGTAAGTACCCAAAAATAACATTATAACACACAACACAATATAATACCATTAATCACATATTATATCAAGTCATTAGATGTGAATAATACATTTAACAAGTTTAAATTGCTAATAAAACAAAAAATTAAAAACATAAATTTCTGTAGTGCATTAAAACATTGAGATTATTAGGCTAAAAAGTTAATGTAAGTTAATGTAATGTCATTTGGGATGAAATATATTTGAATGACTCATTTTATTTCACACTCACCAAAACATTCCTATCATTCATTTTATTTCGGGTTAAATATGGTTTTAGTCCCTTAACTATCAAGCGATTTTGGGTTTAGTCCCTATTCGAAAGTTTTGTTCATTTTAGTCCTCTTAGTTTTGAAACTCTTATAATTGGTCCTTAAAATTGAACGGCGTTAACTTTTGAGTGATGTGGCAAACGACAAGCCCACGCCTGATGCCACCTTCCCTGACTACTTTTAATTGACGTGGCAGTAAAGGTCTGGTGGTCGATCGACCTGGTGGGTGGTCATTCGGGTTGGTGGTCGACCACTCAGTCTAGTGGTCGGCCTGGTGATCGGTCGGCCACTCGGTTTGGTGGTCGGTCTGTTGTGTAGGACCGAACGGTTAGTGGTGTGAACACAAAGAACCAAATGGTTAAGTATGTGAGTGTGTAGAACCAAACAGTTAATTGTATGTTTCTGAGCAGAACCGAACGATTAAGTGTGTAGGTGTGCCGTACTGAATGGTTAAGTATGTGTTTGTGTGTAGGACCAAACAGTTAAGTGTGTGGGTGTAAGATCGAGAGGTGAGTAAAAGACCAAGCGGTAAGAGAAAGACAGAAGAGTGACTAAGGTAGAACGGTGCACTAAAGGAGAAACCGAACGGTAAGACAAAGGGAAGTGACGCCGAACGGTTCGTTAGAGTAGATGCCGAGTGGCCGACCACCCACCAGGCCGACCGACCACCACACCTTTACTGCCACGTCAATTAAAAGTAGTCAGGGAAGGTGGCATCATACGTGGGCTTGCCATTTACCACATCACTCAAAAGTTAACGCCGTTCAATTTTAAGGACCAATTATAACAGTTTTAAAACTAAGAGGACTAAAATGAACAAAACTTTCGAATATGGACTAAACCCAAAATCGCTTGATAGTTAAGGGACTAAAAACATATTTAACCATTTTATTTCACACTCATCAAAACATTCCTTAAAATACGTGTTTAGAATCAAATTAAAATAAAGTTAATTAAAATAACTAATTATTATTGATTTGATAATTCCTAAATTGTTTGGTTAGATTCACATATGATCCTTCAGTGTTACCTATCTGACAACACAATCTCAATTATTCTAAAATTTAGTACAAACACATATAAGAAAATATATATGTTTAATTTTTTTATTTTAACTAAATTTAATTTCACATTTGTTATTATATTTATTTATTATTATATTCGATCTAGTTAGGTTTTTGCATATACCATAGTATAATGAACACATTGAAAACTTTAAACAAATGTTTAAATTTGGTAGATCATAATATTTAAAGTATGAAGTATAAAAATAAGTCACACAATGTAAATATTACAGAGGAAAAATGTTCAACTCAAATAAGTTGGATGAGAATAAATAATTTACACTATCAAATACTTTCATCTAGGGAAACATTGGAGACCATTTTTATTGGATAACTTGAAGAACCAACAAAGTCAGACAATGTTGTTTGGTGAGAGGATATTCTTTCACCATCTTCCAATGTTTCATGTGGATACAGAGAAGGCTTTGGAGGTAATTTTAAGTTTGCAATGTCTCCTTCAAGCATTTCCACTACTTTCTTCATGGAAGGACGATCATTTGGTTTCAATTGTATACACCAAAGTGAAACTATGACCATCTTTTTTACAATTTTGTTCTCATTCTCGGTGACATCTTCCATTTCTATATCTTTCCCTTTATCAAGTTGATCATAAATCCAAAAGGGAAAGTAAAGTTGGCTTGAATGCTCTGCATGGGTGTTTAGGTTTTTCCTCTTGCTTGCTATTTCCATCAAAAACATTCCAAAGCTATAAACATCAGACTTATGTGATATTCTTCCGACATTTTTATAAAACAACTCTGGAGCCATGTACCCAATTGTTCCTCTTGCTGCTGTCATAGTCACAACACTTTTATCTGTTGAATATAGCTTTGCCAATCCAAAATCAGATATTTTTGGAGTGAATTTTTCATCAAGTAGGATGTTGTGGGGTTTGATGTCAAAATGCAAAATCTGCATCTCACACCCATGATGTAGATATGAAATTCCACTTGCTACTCCAATTGCTATATCATGTATTTTATCATAGGCTAAATGCAGATTTCCTTCTTTAGAAAATATAAATTTGTCAAGAGACCCATTAGCCATAAACTCATAAACAAGGGCACGTTTTGAGCCCTCAGCACAATATCCAATTAAATGCACTACATTTTGATGATGTATTCTTCCAATCGTTGCAACTTCATTGATAAAATCTTCTCCTTTACCTTTTGATTTTCGTAACACTTTTATAGCAACACAAGGTCCACTTTGCAACTTTCCCTTGAATACAGAGCCATAACCTCCTTCACCTAACTTTTCATTGAAACCTTTGGTCATCTTTTTAATCTCCTTGTATGAGTATCGAATAGGCATGAAGCTATTTTGCTCTAAATAATTTTCAATATTTTCATATATTGACGAATGTCTTCTTCTCCACTTGTATACCAAAAAAACAATAAACAATATGGTGCCAATAACATATCTAACTATGAAGTATGGTATAACATAGTGTCCCAACGCAATTAATCCTTGTTCATACTCAATGTCATATCCATGAGATTGAGTGAAATAAATTCCAACATATGTGTTTGGTCTAAATATTGCAACCAATCCTGTGAATTAGTATAACATGCATCATGTTGTAATAAAAGAAGGAAGAAATTATTGACACCTTTAAGATAAAAAATAACCACTTACTAAGTTTTTTTATTAATATAATAATAAAATTATTAATTTTTATATTATTTATGGTTTATTATTATTATTACATTAATAAAAGGTGTTGTTAAATAGCTGTTTTAAAAAAATTGTTGTTCACGTATCTCAGTAAAAAAGAGAGAGAGAGAGATGACCCTCTTACCACATATACACATAGTGCTATTTTTAAAAGAGTGTGTTATTACAAGTGTTCAGAGTCAAAAGGATGGATGAATCATAATAAAATAATAATGTTAAACTATTCTAGAAATATTTTAGAAAAAATAGTTTCTAAAATTAATTATGTTTGGACAATCTTCTTTATAATTATTTTTATAAAAGAAAAATAAAAATGAAAAAGTTAAATTAATTTATCTATAAATTAGAAATAGAAGTTTTAAAATGTTATATAAAATAAGGTCTAAAAATTAGTTTATATATAAATTAGTTTTAACCTTTAAGTAAATTATTTAATATTTATATATATTTCTTCAAATAAATATATCTATAAAGAAACTTGTTCCATTATACTTATTATTTATGACAAAGAAACAGATGAATGGAACCCTCTAATAGAGACAAAGTAATCTGTTGTTTCCTTTTTACTTAAAAATATATGTATAGAAATAGAGCAACTCACCTTTTAAGATACTAGAAATAGCCACTGCAAAAAGATAAAAAATAAAAAATATGAATTAATAAATAGTATGGCAAACTTAAAAGTAAAATATTTTTTCATATAAAGGGTCAAAATAAACAGTGATTTAAAATCTAGGGATCAATTTGGTGTTTTACTCAATTTTTGAATTATGTTATATCTCACAGTGAAATCTTGTTTTAATTTGTCAGATGAGTAATCCACACAACGCCAAAGCAAAGCCCGCCTCGAGACAGCGACACCAGGCCAAGACGGCCTTAAAGCAACAACAATAAACAAAGGCCACATCGAAACAGCGGCACCAAGCCACGATGGCCTAAAATCAACAAAAACAAAGCAAAAAGGCCATACCCAAACTCAGTGTGAAGAGCTCGGATAGACTAGTCACCCAAGGAGCTCGACTACAGGAACAATCAAAGAGCTCAACCCTCGCCGCCATCACTGCTAACGAGCTCCGAAAAGCGGTCATCAAATATGATCATTTAAGATTCAGGAAAATTAGATATAAAATAATATGTTTATTACAAAGTTTGTATCGTTCACTTGGTGAGAGTAGTTTATGGGGTGAGAGTATGTGTTAAATTCCTGTGTATACAATGTTTTTATTTTAATTATGCTATTGTTGTCATATGATACGTGTATGTGATTATATACCTGTGGTGTTGATTATGATTAAAAGAAACGTGATAGCTTGATGGTCGACTGGTTTGTTTGGAATTTGAATAAAGGGGGTTTCGAACCAAGACTGGGACTCAGAGATGTTATAGCTTTTTTATGTCAAGGCTGTTTTCTTTTATGCACGGGAGAGCAACCTAGGGAGAGTAAAAAGGGAGGAGTGCACCGTGGGTGAGCTTGGTTGCGTGAAGACTGAGTGACAGTCTGTAACAGTTTTTGGTATTGATGGAACAGAAAATAACAAAAAATTGAAACAGCAGAGAATTTATGAATGAAGAAAATGTGGCTGCAGTGGTCTTAACTTTTGTGAAACCAGTGAATCAATCCTGAAATGGAATTGGGGAAACAGAGAGATAAGGTTAGAGAGGAGGTTACAGAGAATATAGTCTTTATTGGGTGAACCCACGCATTTGTATATTTTCTCTCCTGATACTTGTGCTTCTATGCACCTCCGCCTTTTGCTTGCCATGTGGCCTTCACTGTCCACCAATTTTCCCACTCCCTTTCATCTTCTTGACACGTGTTACAATACTCCCATCTTTAACAACAACTTTGTCCTTAAAGTTGAAATTTGGATAAAATATTTGCAATACTTCCAAATTTTCCCACTAGTTGTCAGCTGAACTTAATGAGTCCTATTTTACCATTCGATGTTCAACTTCCTTTCCATTTCTGATAGTGGTTCGTGAAGTTAGGATGTTGATTGGTTGTACTAAAGGTCTAAACTCATTTGTAGTAAGTGGTAATGGAAGATATTATTGCTGTTGATCTCCATGAAATTCTTTTAGTAAAAAGATTGGAAAACAAGGTGTAACTTTGCTTATTCAGGTAGCAGAAGTTTGAAAGCAACCTTGACCAATCTTTTCAATGACTTTAAATGGACCAAAATATCTCATACTTAGTTTCTTGTTCTTCCTTAACAACACAGAATGTTGTCTATAAGGTTGTAGCTTAACCAAGGCCAAGTTCCCCACTTCTAGCGGAACCTCTCTTCTCTTCTTATTTGCTTGACTCTATATGTAATTTTGAGATTTATGCAATTTGACCTTCAACTTTTGAGATGCATTTTCTAACAATTGTTGCAATGATATTTGGATTTGGTCCATCTTCTTGTCCTATGATTTGGATTGCACTACAAGAGCTGTTTCGAGCTTCTCCACTGTTAATGATAAACGGCGCAGATATTGACATTGTCTTTGACCTTATTTTGTAATTCCTGTGTTCTCAACCATGGAATGTAACATGTCTTGATATTGATGGAACAGAAAATTGCTTTTGTATTAATAGAAAATGTATGTATAATGTCTCTAACAATAATCAACAAAAAATTGGAACAACACATGTCCTCATTGGGTGAACCCACACATTTTTATATTCTCTCTCCTCGCACATATGCTTTTATGCACCTCTACCTTCTCATCCTTGCATGCCATGTGGCCCTCACTCTCCATCAATTTTCCTACTCCCTTTGCATCCTTCTTCATGTGTGTTACATAGTCTATTTGTGCAAGGAAGGAAATTTGGGAGAAACCAAGGTATGAAGATGCTACCTTATATTAAATTATGTGCTTGAAATATGTATTTCTGTGGCACTGCTTGAATGGAATCAGGTTCATACGTTGATTTGTTTTATGATCTTTTTCTTCTGTTGTTTGACGTTAAATCTATTAAGTCATGTGGGTCAAGAGAGAGAAAGAACACAAAACACTTGTGTTTTAGAGAGAAGGCAGAGAGAAAAGGGAAACAAGCCCCTCTAGGGTTCTAGAGAAACGGAGCACACTCTTCACACGCACACTGGACAAAGATGAAGAACAAGACAAAGAGAAGACAAAAGCACACACACAAGGTGTTGAGAATGAAGTTTTTCTGATTGATTGTTTCTGTGTAAGATTTACAACATTTATATAGGAAATATATAAACTGATTCTGGTTTTGTTTACTTTCTAACACACCTCCCTAAACAAAACCCTAATCTCAACGCGAAAACCACACTTTCTGAAGAAAGACACCTCCTTTCACTGATTGAATCGGTGAAAACACTCTTATCCTCCGATCTGAACAACTTTCACCGATTAAAATCGGTAAAAATACTTTCTTTGAGCATACAAACGTTTTTCACCGGTTAAACTCGTGAAAAACCCTTTCTCCGAGCTCATCTCCTCTCTGCGACGAAAACCCTAGGTTTTCAAAACTGCTTTCAACTGATCTTCACCAATCTCTGATCTTACCACTCCGATCTACTTTCTAAGGGTTAGAAAGCGGTCTCGTTTCAGTGCTTTGGTCAGTATATCTGCGATTTGGTCTTCGGATCTGCAGTGTACGACCTTCAGCTTCACTTTGCTCACTTGCTCTCTGATATAATGAAACCTGGTTTCTATATGCTTGCTTCTCCCATGAGAAGCAGGATGTTTAGCTAGATTAATAGCTAACTTGTTATCAACAAGTAGCCTTATCTTTCCAACTAAAACAACCTTCAACCCTTTCATCAATGAACTCAGCCAAGCTGCTTGACAAGTAGCTTCACAGGCAACAATGTATTCTGCCTCACAGGATGATAAAGCCACTACGAGTTCCTTTGTCTAACTCCAAGAAATTGGCGCTTCTCCAAGGAAGAAAATGTACCCAGCTGTACTCTTCCTATCACATTTATCCCCACACCAATATGCATCAAAATAAGAGGTAATTTGTACCTCTTTTCCTGGTTCTCCTCTTGACAGTAGTATTCCATAGGTATGTGTACCTTTCAAATACCTTAGGATGTGCTTAGTAGCATTCAAATAAGAAATTCTAGGACTCTGCATGTATCTGCTTATAACTCACACACTGTAGCTGAGATCAGGCCTAGTATTACATAGATACCTTAGGCTCCTAACCATCTTCCTGTAATCTGTAGGGTCTACTCCTTCTTCTTCAAGATCTTTCTCTAGCCTCAAACCCACTTCTGTTGGAGTATTTGTAGAATTGCAATTAAGCACGTCAAATTTCTTTAACATGTCCAACTCATATCTTGACTGATGCATCGCAATTCCACCAGTAGTCTTAGTAAACTCAATCCCAAGAAAATAGCTCAACCTTCCCAAATCACTCATTTCAAATTCCTTTAACATTTGGATTTTGAAATCAGAGATTTTCTCCTCACTGCTCCCTGTGATTAACAGATCATTCACATATAAGCAAACTATCAACTTCTCTTCTTTGCCATTGTGTTGACAACACTTAACATACACTCCATGTTCAGAGACACATTTCTCGAATGCAAGGCTGCTCATAAACCCATCTATCCTCTTATTCTAGGCCCTTGGAGCCTGCTTGAGCCCATACAGAGCCTTCTTCAGCCTATACACCTTGTCTGGATGCTTTTTGACTTCAAACCCCTGAGGTTGAACAACATACACTTCTTCCTCTAGGTTGTCATTCAAGAATGCATACTTTCCATCCAATTGATATAAAGTCCAGTTAAACTATGTTGCCATAAAGACTACCAACCTGATTGTCTCTATTCTGGCCACAGGTGCAAACACTTCTCCATAGTCTATTCCAGCTTGCTACAAAAATCCTTGGCCACCAATCTGGCCTTGTGCCTAATCACAACATCTTGTGGATTTATCTTTGACTTATAAATCCACTTTAGTGCTATTGACTTCTTGTTGGAAGGTAACTCTATCAAAACCCATGTCTGCTTCTTCTCAATTGAGTCTATCTCTTCCTGCATAGCCTTATACCACCTTTCATCTCTCACAGCCTGGTCAAATTCAACAGGTTCAACTTTTGCTATTAAAGCATAGTGAACAAAATTACCTTTTGATGTAATTGTTGCATCATAAAAAAGGTCATAATCTCTCAGATGTGTTGATAGCTGAGTAATTCTAGATGACCTTCTAACACTATCATCTCTCCTGCACACATCTAACTCCACTGCTGCAGGTTCATCTTCTAACACAATGGTTGATGCTCCATGTTCATTTGATTCCCACTTCCACATCCCAGCTTCATCAACTATAACATCCCTGCTGATAGAAGTTGTTCCTGATGTAGGATCATACAACTTATATCCTCATGTAGCATTATAGCCCACCAAAATTAGAGAAATCCCTCTATCATCTAGCTTCTTTCTCAACTGATCTGGTACATGCTTATAGGAAATAGAACCAAATATCCTCAAATGTTTAACATTTGGTTTTACCCCAGTCCAAGCTTCTTCAGGTGTGACGCCATCCAGTCTCTTTGTTGGAGACAAATTTAGAATGTAAGTGGTTGTCAACACAGCCCCTCCCCATAGGAAATTAGGCAGCCCTTTACTCTTTAGCATACACCTAACCATATTTAATATGGTTCTGTTTTTCCTCTCTACTGCCCCATTGTGTTGTGGTGTATAGGGAGGGGTAACTTCATGTACTATCCCCTCCTTTTCACAGAAATTTCTAAACTCAATGGAGATATACTATCCTCCTCCATCTGTTCTCAACACTTTAACCTTCTTCCCCATTGTCTCTCAAATAGACATTTGAACTCCTGAAATACCTGCAACACCTCCCCCTTTCTTTTAATCAAGTAACTCTAGCACTTCCTAGTCCAATCATCAATAAACAACAAAAAATACCTGCTGCCTCCAAGTGTTTCTATTTGTATAGGATCACAAACATATGAATAAACCACCCCTAGTTTCTTTGTTGACTTCTAGGGTAAGAACTTCTGAAAATTGCCCTTGATCTACTTGCACTGGATGCATTCTTTGCATACTGTTTCTAGTATGCTAACCTTTGGTAAGCCACTCACCATACTCTTCTGGCTTAACTGGGATAAATCCTTAAAATTCAAGTGCCAAAATCTGAGATGTCATAGCCATTCTTCCCTGTTTTCTGATGTAGAAAAACACTGGTGCTTTACTGCATTCATCACTACCCTGAATGTTCTATTTTGTGACAGCTTAGCCTGCACGACAATCTTCTTGTTTTGGTTGAAAATGTTGAGACAATTGTTCTCCATTTTCATTACATACCCTTTCTATAGTAGCTGCCCCAAGCTAAGTAGATTTGTCTTCAAGCTTGGTACATATAGTACCTCTTCAATTATCACATCTCTTCCATCTCCACATCTCAAGACAACCCTGCCAGAACCTTCTGCATTCAAACTCCTATCATCTGCAAATTTGATTTTCCCTTGTACAGTCCCCTCTATCCTCACAAACTAGTCTTTCCTCTCAGTCATGTGGGTGGAACAGCCAGAATCTAAATACCACACAGTATTGTTTGATTGTTCTTTATCAATGTTGGCCATCAACATTACTGCTTCTGAATCTGATTCTTCCTCTTGGGCCAGATTAGCCCTCTTCTTGGGTTTATTTTTTGCTCCTTCTCCCTTCCAGCACTCCTTAGCATAATGGCCATATTTCTAGCAGTTATAACATTTGACCTTCTTCTTGTGAAACTTCCATCCTCCATCTACATTCTTTTTATTCTTCCCTTTTCGATTCACTAGACTCTTCTCCTTGCTATCCTAGTGAATCTTTAGGCTTAAAACTGCCTTTATTACCTTTCTTAAACACTTTTTTCCCTTTGTATTGAGACCTGGCTGCAATGTCTGTTCTTGGCACTGTTTGCGCTCATTGATGCAATACTCATGAGCTTCTAATGAGTGCTGCAACTCCTCAATTTTTAGAGTTTCTAGGTCACAGGTTTCTTCAATAGCCACCACCACATGATTAAACCTGAGTGTTAGTGTTCTAAGAATTTTATCAACAACATATTGATTAGAAATCCCATCCTTACAGGCCCTCATTCCATTCACCAATTTCTACACATTGTTAAAGTAATATGCCATGGTTTCCCCTTCATCCATGGTCAGCACTTCAAATTGCCTCCTCAAAGTCTGCAATTTTACCTTCTTGTTCTTGTCTCCATCACCATATGTCTTCACCATAATGTCCCACACCTCCTTAGTAGTGGTAGCCTTGGAGATTTGTTAAATATCTTTGGGCTGACACACAGATACAATAGAAATTTGGCTTTGCTGTCCAGTTTCACCTACATGTTGTAGTTTCTTTTCTCCTCTTCAGTGGCCCTTGCACCCAACTTAGGCAGCCCATCTTCTATTATTTCTGAAACATCCTGGAAGCCAAAAATGGCTTGCATCTTGATGCGTCAGTCATAAAAGAGCTTCCCATCAAATACTGGTAAAGGCCCCTGTATCCCTTCAAAACCTGCCATATCCTTCTTGCTTGAATCTTGAAGTTTCTTTGTTTTCCTTATTTAACTTTAAGGATGTACACACTCCAAAGAATCCTTCTTTTCTGGATACACACACTTCTAGTCTTCAATCACACCCACACACACACACCAAGATTTGTTTTCCTATGCTCTTGATACCATATTAAGTCACGTGGGTCAAGAGAGAGAAAGAACACAAAACACTTGTGTTTTAGAAAGAAGGCAGAGAAAAAGGAAACAAGCCCCTCTAGGGTTCCAGAGAAACAGAGCACACTCCTCACAAACACACTGGACAGAGATGAAGAACAAGACAAAGAGAAGACAGAAGCACACACACAAGGTACTAAGAATGAAGTTTTTCTGATTGATTGTTTCTATGTAAGATTTAAACATTTATATAGGAAATGAATAAACTAATTTTGGTTTTGTTTAATTTCTAACAAAATGATGGTGACTATATGATCAATTGGTTGAATAGGTAATTTCTGACGTGTTTTGAATATGCCTTTTTAAGACGTGATGATATACTTGGTTATATTTGCTGGATTGAAATTGGGTGTGTGAGCAAGGGATAACAACTAGGTTTGTACGTACTATTGTTAGAAACCTTTTTTTGATTTTTTTTTTATTAATTGAAATAGTGATTGTCTTGGCTTGGGCGGTTTGGTTGGATGAGTGAATTGTATAGAATTGCTGCTTGATCTTATTAATGCTTGTTCTAGATTTGAGTGTGTTCGATTGGTTAGAAATGGTCCTTTTTGCTTGAAGCCAGTGCACATAGTAGCCACTGTTTCTTGAATCAAGTTTTGGAATTATGATCACGTTGACTTTTAGAATGAAGGGTCTGGACCTGTTGGAGTTTTGGAATGGTTGGTGCACTATAGTGGTTTAATTTATTAGAATTAGGAATAGCCTTATATCTGCGTGAGTGAAAATTGGTCATATGGTCCTTTGTGTGCATATGTGCTTGTATGTTTTTGGGTACTGTATAAGTTGATGTTACATGATAAAGTCTTCAAATCTGTGTAGGACCTTATCTCAGTGTTGTCAGGGGGCTGATTGCGTGTTTTACTGGTTATTTAATCTGAAAGGTAGAATTAGTGTTTGAAGCTCAGTGGTTCAGTTGTTATAGTGTTTATATTCACTGGTTTAGTTGCTAAAGGGTATAATTTCAGTAGTACAGGTGTTATATTATGTATGTTAGTGAGTTTAGTTATTCTAAGATCTCTGTCCATTTGTTCAGTTGCTATAAGATCTATGTTCATTTTGTTTAGTTGTTATAGAGTCTAAATCCTAGAGTTAGTTGTTGTAAAGGGGTTTGTCCAATATTACAGTTATAATAGGGTGTTCTATAGTGGTTTAGTTGTTGTCCAGCATATTGTACAAACCGAGTTCCAATCTGTCTTGGCCGAGCTCTACTGTCAAAATCGAGCTGGACGAGCTCTCTCATGTCCAATGTGGGTTGGCTGAGCTCTCCCATGGTCAAGTTGAGCTTTATCTTATGTAGGCCGAGCTCTTCGAGCTCTCCCATGTTCAGAACGAGCAGTCCGAGCTCCTTCCTGTGCAGGGCGGGCTATCTTCTATTGAGGTCGGGCTATGCTGTTTAGTCTAGGCTAGGCTAAGTCCAGGTCGGACTGTCCTGTGTTGAGGTCGGGCTTTGTGGCCAAGATCCCTTGGTGTTTTTGTGACCTTAGTTTAAAGGTTCTAGATCTCCATTTTCAGCATGGTTTAAGTCGTTCTAGGGGTTTTTGGGGTTAGTCGAGCTAATGGACTTAGTGGTCGAGTTGTTTGAGGAAGTGCCTGAGCTCTTTCAGGTGTTGGATGATCTCTTTGGCTAAGCTCCCCAGCTTAGTTTTCGGCCTCGGTTTTAGGGTTCTACATTTATATTTTTAGCATGGAATAGGTCGGTCTGGGATTTTTTAGGGTTGCTCGAGCTAATGAGCATGTTTGCCAAGTTGTTTGAAGTTGTGGCCGAGCTCCCTAGTTGATGGCCGAGTTGTGTTTGTTATGATTTTGTGTGTTTTTGTTGGTTTATGAGTTTTGGGTTGTAGGCTGAGCTATTACATGAAGATGTCGAGTTTTTTTTGCTATGTGTTATGGCTCGTTTTGGTTGGCTTTTAGTGTTTGAAGTTCAAGTTGTTGTGGGGCTTGGCATACACTTGAATTTGACTTGTGGACTGTTGAGCTCAAGGTAATGTGACTATATGGGTGATGTATACATTTGTAGTTGCCTTGTTGTTTGGCTATGACATGCTTTGCTTGGTGTGGTCGTATGTTGTATGATGGAAGTGTCTTCTTGTTTCGGTCGTGGATGCGAAAAGAGAATGAGTTTAAGTGTTGCACCCTCCCACTTGTGTGAGACAATTTAGAAGGGAAGGATACTTCGCCTTTGACTTCGACTCGTTGTTGAGTATAGTGCTTGGTGTATGATACGCCGATGGTTTTACTCGTAAGTTCTTGAGGAGCACGAAAACATGTCCTTTAGTCGTGATGGTGGGACTACTTGAACATGCTTGTTCGAAGGAATAGGTGTGTATGGTAGGTAGGGATGGCAAAAAAAATTCGCGGGCAGGTAGTTACTATCCACGGATATTTACTACCACCGGGTAACGGGTATTTTAATACCCGCTTCTAAATAGGTCGGGTACGGGTAGTATACTACCCGACCTACGGGTAGCTACCCGCAAAAAATAATAATAAAAATTAATTTATATATTTTTTAATTAAATTTAATTAAAAATTAAATTAAATTATATTTTATTTGGTTAAATTTAATTAAAATTAAAATTAAATTTATATTTAATTTAATTTATGTTATATTATATATTTGTTTTTGTAATTTTATTTAAGTTTTATTTTAAAAATGTATAAATATTTTTTTTGCGGGTATCCGTGAGTACCCGCAGGTTTTAAAATACCTGCAGATATTTTCTAAACGGATACCCGTGCAGGTAGCGGATCGGGTAGCGGGTACAATTTTATCCGGCGGGTCGGGTTGCGGGTAGACACTATTCGTGCCTGACTCGACCCGTTGTCATCCCTAATGGTAGGGTACGGGAGGTAGACATTTGTCCAACAAGGTTGATGATAATGGTGGTATTAGTATCTTGGTTTGTTATGATATGACGTTTGTTGTTTAGTGATGTGATTCATTTGATTGATGTTTTTGCTAGCTAGCTTACCGCTGTTGTTTGTGTTTTATGCAATGATCGTATAACTATTTGGTTATATGGGAATAGATGATTTTGCAGAGGTCCCTGATACAGTATAGAGTCGCAAAAGGACAAAGAAGATGAGTTTTTATTTAAGTAATTTATTTAATAAAATTCAAAAAGAATGTAATTAGATTTTATACTTGAGCGTATTATGTTTTCATTTTAATTTTGCATGGTTAATTAATAAATTTTTTTATTAATTCTGTTTTTCTACATGATAACAATTTCAAATATTTCAAACGTTTATCACAACTCATGACATTCTAAAATGGGGTGTTACATTGGTCCTCACAACCATCACAACTACCGAGCTCAGCAAAGTGACCATCAAGGAGCTCAACCCTTATCGCCTCTAAAAGCCTTGGCCTTAGTAGCCATCAAGGAGTTCAGCCTCAGGGCCAACTCACTTAAGGAGCTCGACAATCAAGGAGTTTGGCCCCTTGGTAATCAAATCTAAGGAGCTCGAGCTCTATGGCCATCAAGGAGCTCACCCTTCGTGGCCATCCCAACTAATAAGCTCGACCTCTACGGCAATCAAGGAGCGACCATCTCAACTAGTGAGCTCGACCTCTATGGCCATCAAGGAGCTCAGCTTAGCCTTAGGGCCTATCTACTGCTGAAAAGCTTGACCTTAGAGCCTATTTACTTCAAAAACTTGGTTAGATTAGTGATGACAACACAAACCAAGATAGATGTGCATGTAGGAACACTGACCATGGAGATAAGAGATGAGAAGGTGCATTTTAACGTATTGGAAGCCATGAAGCACCCAATTGAAGAACATTCTCTGTTTTGTATTGATTTATTAAGTGATGTTGTAAATAATATTTCTTCTAGTCTCCTAGACGTTTTTTCAACTTTTTCTCCATCTTTGGATTTTTCTTTTTCAAATATGTCATGCCTAACTTAGGACGACGAAGAAAATTATAAAGCATGTGACATTGAGGACGTGGTGTTAACAGATGATACCTTTGTGGCCTCCGAGTGTGATGTTGAAGTGGCTAAGATTACCTTAGGTAGTAAAATGTTGTCAACAGTGGTATAACCACCCGTTTTGGAGTTGAAATCCTTACAATCTCATTTGAAATATGCTTATCTTGAGAGGATGAGAAACTCCCTGTTATTATATCTGCACTGCTTACTGATGAGCAGGAAAAAGAACTATTACAGGTTATCAGAGATCACAAGAAAGTAATAGGTTAAACTTTGGCAAATATTCCTGTTATTAGCCCTTCTTTTATATACGTAGAATACTTTTGGAGGAGGATGCTAAACTAGTGAGACAACCTCAAAGAAGACTGAATCCACAATTAATGGAGGTTTTCAAGAAAGAGGTCACCAAGTTGCTACAAGCAGGTATTAAATACCCCATTTCTGACAGCACTTGGGTGAGCCCTGTAAATGTGGTTCCTAAGAAATATGAAATCACAATGGTAAAGAACGTGAAGAATGAGTTGATTCATACTCATATTTAGAATAGTTGGAGGGTTTGTATTGACTATAGGAGATTGAACCAAATCACTCAAAAGGACCACTTTCCTTTGCCATTCATGGATCAGATGCTAGACTGTTTGGTAGGTAAGTCACATTATTGCTTTCTAGATGGATTCTTCGAATATTTTCAAATTTGTATAGCCCCAGAGGACCAACATAAGACAACTTTTACTTATGTTTTTGGTATATATGCTTATCGGAAAATGCCATTTGACCTTTGCAATGCTCTTGGTACATTTTAGCGATGTATGCTAAGTATTTTTACAAACTTATTGGGGCATTGTATTGAGGTTTTTATGGATGACTTTAGTGTATATGGTTCATCTTTTGATAATTGTCTAGCTAATCTTGCTAGAGTTTTGGAGAGATGTGAAGAAACTAACCTTGTTTTGAATTTTTAAAAGTGTCATTTATGGTAGAACAAGGTATAGTTTTGGGTCATGTTGTTTCCAGGAATGATATATCTCTAGACCCTACTAAAATTGATATTATTTTATAGTTACCTTACCCCTCTTCTGTATGAGAGGTTCAATCTTTTCTTGGACATGCAAGGTTTTACAAGAGGTTTATATAGGACTTTAGCAAGATAACAAATCCTCTCTCCAACTTACTTATGAAGCACGTACCATTTGACTTTGGAGAGAAGTGCAAAGCCTCTTTTGATTCCTTGAAAAGGGCACTCACTACAACTCCGATCATCCAACCACCTAATTGGACATTACTACTTGAGTTGATGTGTGATGCATCAAACTTTACAGTGGGAGTGGTACTAGCACAAAGAGATGGGAAGCTACCACATGTGTATATTATGCTTCCTAGATGTTGGACACTGCAAAGCAAATTATACCACAATCGAGAAAGAATTATTAGCTGTTGTATTTGCCTTGGATAAATTCAAATCATATATACTTGGATCCAGGTAATTGTTTATATTGATCATGTTGCATTGAAATCCCTTCTAAAGAAAGCATATTCCAAACCAAATTCGATCAGATAGATGCTACTGCTCCTAGACTTTGACATTGAGATTCGAGACAAAAGTGGGGCACATAACGTAGTAGCTGACCATCTTAGAAGTCGATCAGATAGATGCTACTGCACCTAGACTTTGACATTGAGATTCGAGACAAAAGTGGGGCACGTAACCTAGTAGCTGACCATCTTAGTAGGATTAAACAAGAAGAGGATGAAATTCCTATTCAGGATGACTTTCCAGATGAAGTCCTACTAGCATTGACTACTATAAAAGGTATGTATCCTGAACCTTGGTTTGCTGACATTGTTAACTATCTGGTTGTTTTAGCTATTCCCCCATCTTTCTCCAAATCTGAGAGAGCCAAGCTGAAAAGTGAGGTGAAGTACTATGTATGGGATGAACCATTCTTATGGAACATTGGTAGTGACCAAGTCATAAGGAGGTGTGTCCTTGACATAAAGATACCTTTATGTGCTCGAATTTGTCATTCATCACCTTTTGGTGGACACTACGACACGCAAAGGACAAGTAGAAAAGTGTTGAATTGTAGATTATATTGGCATTCCATCTTTAAAGATGCATGAAGGATATATGAAAATTGTGAGCAATCCATCACACATAGATCTAGCAACCACAAACTGCCACCTCATTAGCCCTACCACATAAGTTGTCACATCATCACCATCTTCCCCAACAGATTTGTGTGTGATGGATTGCCACATGACGTAATATGAATGAATTTGACTTATTAGTGTAGGAGGGGTGTGTATAGGGAATTAAGGGGCTGTAGTAGAAAAGGCTAACTTATTGTTGGGCTTACTATTGGGTCTGGTATAGAAAAGAGGGGTTAATAATCGTTAAAACAGGGTGCATTCAACCCTTTTTCTTAAATAAATTAATTTTAATTTTGGATCTCATTTTTGCAACTTTTGACTAATAAAACTTTAATTTCAACTCCACAAATAAACATAAGAATATTCAAGAATAATTTATGCATATAAAAATTACTTTTTAAACCTCTTTAATTCCCAAACTCAATAAATCTAATTGTCGAAAATCATATTTAAATAAATCATTTAAACACAATTATTTCACTAAAAATTTGAAATTAAACCTAAAATCTGGACATAAATATGCACTCATCAATTAGCCACTCGAAAAGTTCGGCCTCAACGACCGAGCTGGATAAGGGCCTCCATGACCAATCCTAACGGGATAAGCCCGACCAACGACCCATACAAACTGAATGAAAACAACTTTAGGGCCCATACACATGCAAATACAGCCTTAGGGCCAATCCCCTGCAAACATGGTCCACCCATTTACAAGCCACACTAGTAGGCTCAAGGTTTGACATGACCTCATATGCCAAAACAAACTTCCAAGACTAAGGACTTATGTTCCTACCTAGCCCAATAAGCATATTATAGGGCGCAACCTAATAAAGTCCTTTAAGCTTCTTTATAATGAAGGAGCCTAATTTATACTTATTTTGGCCATATTCACACAATATAACTAAATTTTGGTAGTTTGATATGTTGGTTATTATTTACAAATCTGTGACTATTTATTATATTAATTATTATTATTCTTTCTAGGTAAGTATTATTCCGATAAGAGCATAGGCTCATGACTGATACTAATCTTGTAAATACAACTAGTATTCCTTAGGAATACTTCATTTCATACTTCATAATCACTGTCACTTATATATCTTAACTCTTATTAACTTAAACATTAGAGAGTCTTTGCAGGTGTATTATCTCCTCTCACCAATGAGAAGACCCTCTTGAAACAGAAAGAACGATCAAAACATCATTAGGATCTTACTACTGTTCCCAAAATCCAAGATTTGAATAAAATCATATATTAATTAATTTTTATACTATTATCATGTATATCTATAATTTTATTAAGTCTTTATCTTTATTACAGTTATTTTCTTTTCTTATCTTTTGACTATTACAAATCTCCGCAAATAATATTTTATAACTATAATACAAATTTAAAATTTTGTTTAAAAATCATTAAAAGTCATATTTTATAAATGTACAGAATAAATACAAAATATATCAGTCACATCAATTATTTTAGAACCATAATATTTTAACAACTTTTTGATAACAGATTATGTGTCACTATTTTATTGATCTACCAATCTCGAGCTACCAGATAAGTTGTTGTAAAAAAGTTATCAAAAATAGTTGTTAAAAAGATATTTTTCTTTTATAAATATACAGAAAACACAATATATCACTCACATCAATTAATTAGTTTACAGAGAGAAAAATAGTTTTCGATATGGAGGGGAAACGGTTTTACTTTAGAAGAAAATTAGTTGTAGAATCAAAATTAGTTGTTGGTATTACGTACCAATTCAAATAGAGGTAATCCAAATAGGTAGAATTCTTACCCTCTAAAAGATACACTAGCCCCGAAGGTCTCGCTGTTCACCCAAAAAAGAAAGAGAATATCAGTATCAGACAATCACAACGCAACGGGAAGACAACTTGCACAATTTCACACAGGTAATGTTCATAGCTATCTAAATGCTTTTATTTCTTTTTGAAGCAAAATAATGTTTTACATGAGTTCATGCATAATGCAGGTAAAATATAAAAAAGACTAATAAATTAATTTTTTGTTTTAAAAAACATTTAATTAATAGAGTGACGCTCTGTCTTTAATGTGGAACGGAAATCTTTGACTATAATTATACACTTCTAAAACTTAGTTTTAGAAATTTTCAAAATATAGTTTTTAGAACAGTCAAAACATGTTTTAATAGATAAAAAAACGGCTTTTAGTGATAATTAGTAAATATCTAACTTCACTTATATACGGAGTTAATTGAATAAATACTGATATTTTTTTTAAAGCTTATGAAATCTCAATTTGATTGATATTTCAAAACATATACTATTACAAAAAAAGAAGCCTTTTTATACAGCTTAAAGAGAGTTTTCTTATTGAATCGATATAAAATTAGAAAATATAGAAAATATTCAACTTTTTTATCAGTTCTACTATTAGTATAAAAAGTTTGACATTTTTTATACTGATTACGCTCCAATTGGTATAACGAACTTCACTTTTTATACCTATTATGTCTCAATTGGTATAAAAAGTAACTTTTTAATGCACCAAATATGAACACGGACTACATTTGCATTATTGTTTTCCTCCTTTACTTGGCATCATACTCCTCATCCCGTGTCTCGCTTACCACCCTTCCAAGCCACTGGCCAGTGCCACTGCCTATGGCCTCAACACCACAAAGCAAGCAATCATATCCATCTCCATGCAATTCAATGTCGTAATAAGGAACCTTAACAGACGTGTTTCCATTTACTTCGATAGGATCTCAACCTATGTTTCCTACCGAAACTGACCCATCACGCCACATGTCATGCTTCCACCGCTCTTCCTAGATAAGCACAACGTCGTGTTGCTGTTTTTGCAGATCGGAGTTTAACAAAAGGATGAAGATGAAGTTTTGATTATGTCCAAATCAAGTTAAAAGAAATCAAGATTCAAGAAGATCCTTTGAAGACTTTATTGTTATAGAAAGCTTTTGTAATAATTGTAATTAAATGTTTAGGACTTAGGTTCTTAGTGGTTTTGATTCCATGTACTTTCATATTTCAAAATTGATGTTCAGAGTCAAAAAACGCATTGTATTAATCAATTAAACCTAGTGTTAATCGATTAATCCTAATGAGAGCTGAAAACTCAAACTGCATCTGTAATAATCGATTAAAATACCTTTTAATCGATTAACAAGTGGATTAATCGATTAAAGGTGATCGTTGGAGTTTTCTATGCGTTGTACTCATTTTAATTGATTAACAAGTATATTAATCGATTAAAAGCGTTAAATGGTTGGAAACGAAGAACGGAAGAGTCTTTGCTTGAGTCTATAAATTTTCCTTCAAATACAACTCTTTCCTTGTGCTCTAGAACTCAGAAACTCTTAATTGTGTGATCTTATTCAACTAAAGTAACTCTTGTTTGTGGAGCTGTTGAGGTGCTACTGTTGTGATAGAGGAATAACAGGTTCATCCTTGGTGCGTCTGAGGAAGTGTTCGGAAGAGAAAGTCATCCTTCGTGAAGTAATCGAAGGAAGTGTGAAACTTGTGTTGTATGGAAGGAAAGGGATTAAGACTGAACTTGTTAAACAAGAAAAGAAGAAACAAGGGCAAGTCTTTTATTAGGGTATTATTACTCACATAACACAACATACTAACTAGTAGCTAAAAACTAAAATTGTACCAAAACCAAAAAAGTAAGATGCAATGCAATTGTTTAAACAAGTTTTGGATGGTAAAAGAGAGCTAAAAACAAAACCAAAAGCTACAAAAACTCAAAAACACACTAGTGAAAGCCTAAAAATGTGCTAAAACTAATAAGAATGAACTAGAAACATGCAACTAATATAATGTCTACTCGTAACACTACCAAAATAGTAAAATAACTATGACAACAAATTCTAATTCATGAAACTAACCTAAAAGTGTCTTTTTCTATTCGAAAGAACTAAGTATGAAAAATATGACTAACAATGAGAAAAGAACTAAAGGGATTATACTAAAACCAATTCTTAAAACTTTAAAGCAATAAAATAAAACTATAACCAATGTTAACTACTATAAACTATAAAGGAACCAAAATCTAGCATGTGCACTACTTTTATCTAGCAAAAACAAGACAGAAAAAACTAGCTGTCAAAATTGAACTTCACAAACTATTAGAGATTTTCTAAATCAAACTTCAACCACACCAGAAGTGAATAATTTAATTTTTTGCACTCAAATTAAAGATAATTGAATCAAAAATGCAATGCAAAAAGAAACAACTCAATTAGATAACTATAGAGAAAGTTATAAACCAAACAAGCAACAAAAGTCAAATTTGTCAACATTTAAAATCTAACTATTCTCTATGACTATGCAGAATTAAAATATCAACCTACACTAGAAATATCAGCACTACAATTCTAATCTAAAATGGTACAAGAAAGTGCAGGAAAATTGAATGCAACTCAAAACAATAACTAATCGAAAATTCAAGTATGCAAACCAAGAAAAATATCGTACTAACTAGTAGCTAAAAACTAAAATTGTACTAAACTAGAAAAGTAAAAGGAAATGCAATTATTTAAACAAGTTTTGAATAGTAAATGAGAGCTAAAAACAAAATCAAAAGCTATAAATCTACAAAAACTCATTAGTGAAAGCCTAAAAATGCACTAAAACTAATAAAAATGAACTAGAAACATGGAACTAATCTAATGTCTACTCTTAATACTATCAAAAGAATAAAATAACTATGCTAACAAATTCTAATTCATCAAACTAACCTAAAACAATCCTTATCTACTTGAAAGAACTAAGGATGCAAAATGTGACTATGTGAACCTATAAAAAGACTTCAATAACATAATAGAATAATGAGGAAATTAAAAACGGGATAAACTCTAAGTTATACTCAAAACAACAAAAGAGATTATACTAAAACTAATTCCTAAAATAGTATATACTTTGTTCATTTTATATACTCTATTCATCCACAAAACAATGAAGATCGATTCCATTTATATACTCTGTTCAAATTTTATTTGAAGCTGGTATAGGACTTGAGTTTTTTCCCATTGCATCAATCTAAAATGTGGATCCAAGTGCAATTCAATCTCATAAAATGGCTTATCTTGTTTCTGTCTATGAGCTAAGATTCCAAGATCCACTTCTGGCCAAAGGAAATGGTGTCTGCCAAATTGACCAAGTAACTGTGGCAGTATCTCTAATTGGAACATCAACACAACATGCGACAACGACCAAACGCATACAACACATTGAAGAATGGCCAAATGCACACCATGACAACAACACCATAGCACACCATAGGAGAACAAACAAATGCATAACACACATTGTAGCTTACAAACCCACCACAACAGTGGGGCATTGGATGAGCAACCATAGCGAGAGCTTCACCCACCACAAACGAAAGCTTCAGCACAACGACAACAACCATGAAAGCTTGACCCATCCACCATGGCGAGAACTTCAACCACCAATGACAACTAGTGATGGTGAATGAATGGTTGACCCACCCACCACGGCAAGAGCTTGAACCACCGATGACAACTAGTGATGGCAAACAACAACTTCACCCAACCACTACGGCCACAACTTCAACCATCGATGGCAACTAGCGACGACAAGAAATGAAAGCAAAGAGTGAACGAAGTAAGAAGAGAAAGGATGTGAAGCGAAGTGAAACACGAATAAGAAGAAAGGTGAAGAAGTGTAGAAGAGAGAAAGTGAAGTGCGAAAAGAGATTTAGGGTAGAAAACCAAACATTCTATACTAGTTATAATGTTTAATCAATATAGAAAAGGTTCTCCAATATGACATTTCTACCATCGCGTTACTTTCATATCGGGTGTAGGTCTAACAGCTATAGAAAAATAACTTTCTATACTTGTTTTGAATGCAATTAGTATAGAAATATTTGTTATCATACTACATTTTGTACTTGTTTTGAGTGCAACCGGTATACAAAAACTTTTCATATTTACAATATTACCATCATGTCACTTTTTATCCAATGAATTTCAACAAATATAAAAAGTATATTTTACATTAATGATATCTATCTTTATTGTTATATAAACAATTATTAAGAAGAATACAGAAGCAATAAAGCATGGAAGAACAACAAACAAGTGTAACTTTTTAAAAAATTTATAAAATTCTAAATATATAAGACGAAACTTATCATAGAAAAAAAAATCTAAACTTATTGTATATTAGGATATCGATTTATCTGCACTGTGTGATAGTCCTTCCGATGAAAAATTCAAAATCACATATTTTTATACGTAAGTATTTCTTTCATTATCCTCTCAAAAGTTCCTTTTAGTAAGTGATTAATGAAAAACAAATATCAATTTCTTTTAACGTAAAATATAAAATTAATTATAAAAACACTTGTTAATATAAAAATATTATAGATTGGGCAAAGATCATTGTTATATAGTTTGAAATTTTAAATGCAAACGAGTAAAATGACCTGACTATAACTATAAAAATAAATATAATAAGCTTTGATATGTCAATAAATCATTTAAATCTAGCTAAAGATCACAAGAAGTTTACAAAAACTATGCAAATTACTTACCATAACGTTCATCAGAATCAAAAAACAGTTATCAAAACGTCATTATAATAGGGATAAAATTATGTATACCAAAATAAATTATGTATATCAAAACGTCTTACTATAATAAACACTTACACAATTAAAAATTTAGTTATTATAATAATTAATCGGAAATAACAGTTTCCAATTAATTAAGGTACAATTGTAATAAAATTTATAAAAGAACAAGTACAAAAGAATTATTTATTAATTATTAAAGATTATATCATTACTATTGTTATGATTAATTTTTTTGGTGTTTCACATTTATTTTCCAAATTAATTCTTTTAATAATTTTTTAAATTAAAATAATTATTTTATTAATTTCACTATTTTCTTAAATTTATTCTTTTTTCAATTTAACTATTTTTTAAACTTAATCATTTTTAATTATAAAAATACCTATAAAATAAAGAAAAATTATTTACAATAAAATTATAAAATTATTATATTTAATTTCATACTAATAATAATAACAACAACAATAATAATAATAATAATAATATTAAAAAAAGCAAACACATGTGTTTTCACCGGTTTGAAAATTTTTATGGAAATAGTGGATCGAAACCGATCTAGTTTTATAAAATGTTTTAGTTTGGTTTATCTTCATAAAAATATATATATTCATCTATACTTTATAATTACATTTAATAAGTTTTTCTCATTTTTATATATAATTTATTTTTCTATTTTATCTTTAATAATATTTTTAAATTGCGCTATCAAATATCAAAATTAAGAAAACTAAAATATAGTGGAAAAAATTAACTAATAGCAAAAAATCTCAGGAAAAGATTATATAAATATCTATTCACTTTTTACATATAATTAAAGTACAAATATGCAAAATATTTGATTCTATATAATTAAATTTTTTTATTATAATATAACTTCAATATTATATATATTATATTTAATTATTTTATTTTCATATAATAGCAAACCTTAAATATAAAAAAATAATGATAATGTCTATATAAATATATGTTTATTTATTTATCAATAAAAGAATAATAAAAAAAGTTCGGACTGATAAAGTGTTTAGCATGCAAATATAAAAAATAATAAAAAAAAAATCAAATTTTACGAACAATAGGATTCTTTTAGTATTTAATTACATTTTAAGTTTGTTATTTTTAATCAAAACTCTATTAAATTTTGTTGATTTAATTTTCTTTTATATTTTTTAATTGAGTTTTTGTCATTTAAATTTTTTATTAACTAATAACATGACTTTTATATTGTTTTATCATTTGACTTGATTGTTCGACTTGTTTTGAAAATTAAAAAATGTTGTAATTAATATAAAAGATTGTTCTTAAAGAAAATAATAAATAGATTTATTATTTGTATTGATATCTAATCTTATATTCCTTATGATTTTTATGTCATCATTTCTAAGAATTAAATGATTATCATTGTCACCATCATTACGTGATAATGACAATACATTATGTTTTTAGTAACTACAACAATCACCAATATTTTTTATTAAAAAAAAAAAACTCACATTTCCTGATAATATACCAATTAAGTTATTTAGTGGATCATGATATTTTAACAACAAATTTTAACAATTGTTTGACAATGGGTCACATGTCATTGCTTTATTGGTCTGTTTGAATTTGTTTTCAGAAAAATATTTGAAATCAACCCATCATAAGCCACCACCTCAGTGTTGTCAAAAAATTGTTAAAAAAGAATTGTTAAAAAAGACATTTCCTTAGTTAATAGAATAATTAAACTGCTTCAACTCAATTTAAAAATATAAATTTTTTAGAATAACAATTTTTTTTAATACGGACAGAAATAAAAATATTTAATATTTAAGTTATGCGAAATTTGAAATTTAATTAAAAAAAAAAAAAACAGTAAGTCTTTCATTACCTTCACCGGCGCATTCAAGCCTCTGGTTTATACTGAAATAGCAGTAAGTATCTGTACAACGACCCTCACAGGCGAGACGAATCCACGAAAGCTGAAATCCATAAAGTAGCGCTTTGTGTATGATGGCATAGGAATAATTATTTGTGTCCAAACCCCACCAAGATGTGGGAGCAAGCAGCTTTACATCACAACCAACTTCTATGTCCTCTGCTAATAGGTCACCAACAGCCATAGCGTATATGTAACCTTTGGACTCCCAATTCACGCATCCACCAGTATCCACATACTTACTGTTCCCACTCACTCCATCACTACAATCCAAAAACACTATATGCTCGTAAAAGAATTCATCATAAAACCAACCATTCCTATACCATCTACCGTAGGGACGCAAGCCGTCGTCAGTGAAATTGGAGGGAGACAAGAAATAGCGAGGAAGGGAGGAGCAGTTTGTGGGTTGAAGTCCAGGATCCACCAGTCGGATTGTGAAATTATTGTAGTTGATAGCCTCCACACGAAATGTTCCAGAGAACAGAGATAACACAGTTATATTGTTTTCACAAGATAACTCATACCGACCGCACACTTGTGGGTCTCCTTTCAATCGGAATGGATAAGATATGTTGGTGATTTTGCCACAGGAAGAGGGGGAGCAACCATCTCCTCCATCAATTTGGTGGAGTAGAACCACCAATACTATCAATGATCTCTCTCTCCACATCTTCACGCCTAATCTCTTTTCTCTTTCAACAATTCTACTGGCTCATATTTAAAGGTCATTTTCACAAAGTTTAAGTTAAATAATAAAAATATTGTAATAGTTAAATAAATATTCAATATTTAAAATAAGGAATTGGTCGGTCAACCATGAAGAGATGCTCAGAATGTGTGTATCCATAGGGAGAAGAAATACTCATCTCTCTCTAAATATATTTTATGTAATTATAATTTTAAATTTTAAAAAATAAGTTTTTTAAGCAAAAGTTTAGTACTTTTACCTATTTTTTAAAAATTAAATATATTTTTTTATTTGGACAAGTAATTTTATTTAACCTAATTAATTAACCAATTTTATATTTATTTACTTTTACATTAAGTTTCTTTTTTATAATTTTTATTATGTAAAATTTTTACGTTTTCGTAATAAACCATTGGTTAATGTTGAATATTTTGTTTTTAATTTGAACTACATAACAAATAAAAAAGGTATCCCAAATAAATAATAAAAGTAATGTAATAATTAAAATAAATATTTAATATCTTAATAGAGATATTTAATCAACCGCGAATAGATGCTCGTAATGTGATAAAGGGGGGAGGAGAGGGATTTTTATTTCTCTAAAATTGAAAATAGGTAATGATAAACAAAAGAGTATAAGAATAAAAAAATTAAAATATAATATATAATATGAATAAAATTAAATCAGTTATAAAATACAAGCTACTTGAATTAATTTATAGCAACTCATTTAAATTTTTCTTTTAAAAAATTAAAAATATTTATATTAATATTTTGTTGAGTAATTTGATTTGAATTGTAATTAAAAAAATTATCTAATTTAAATAACTATGTTTAATATATATATATATATATATATATATATATATATATATATATAAAATAAATTTCGTGGAGCAAACTTACGTATTTCTTGGAACAAACTTTTGTTATTGTGACATGTACTAGCCTTTGGCTTGTGTTATTACGCGTAGAAGATGTACTATTATTGATTAACCTTTGGCTTGACTTTTGTGGGTTATTACGCGTAGAAGATAGGACAGCGTGAATAAGAGAAAGAGTAATTTAACTATGACACATTCATTTAACTTATATAAAAGATAAAGTAGTCATAAAAATATAAATTTTATATTTTTTAAGAAAGAAAAAATAAAAATAAGTAAAAATAATATTAAATAAATATAAAAAATTTAGGTGTGTATATAATATTTTTATAAGAAGAATTTAACTAATTATTATACCCAAACTTCCATCACACAAGGACTTATGTGGCTGTGAATTTTGAAGAATTTGTATGAGTGTGACTCGCACTGAATTATTGTTTGGGTGAGTCAATTCCTGGAACTTAATATGCACCCAACTTGATATTGATAGAATTAAATGTATGCTAATATATTTATGACACCCACCTAATTAATGGACTTACGCGGACTTTGACTCAAGCATAAGTCTTTTTTATCTTATGCATATGGTTTCTGCAACTGGTTGTTAAAGTAAAAAATATAAATTAAAAGTGTTATCATAAAATCGTATCTAACATCCTTTATCAAGATGTTCCACATCACTTCGCCATTAGGATCCAACAACCTGCTGGGTTTATTTTATTTCATATAGGTGCTTTATTATAGTGAAGTTATGAGAGAAAAGAAATTTCAAAGGGGAAAACAATTTTAATTTAGACAACAAACATAAAAAATCAAATTTAAATTAAGAGATTATAACAATATTTAACCATGAGAAATGTATAGTAGGTAATATGATAGTTATGTAGAATCAAAATTAGTTTTGAATGTTGATATTTAAAGGCAAATTTAAGAGGGTTTGAGGTTACTGGCGGGGGAAGAGATGTAAGGCCTATTTTTTCAAAAGCTATCATATAATTTTTTTTGTTAGAGTCAAATTGTACTAACTCATAAGTTAAATATATGCTATTATATTTATGACACGCACCTAATTAAGGAATACATTTTTCCTTAAAAAAGATTGTTTAGAAACGCAGACTTTGACTCGTGAGAATCATAAGTCGTTTTTCTCTTTTCTATGTGGTTTCTGCAACTGATTATGATACTAGTTAGAAGTGTTAGCATAAACTAAAAGAGGCACTCAGCTTGGTTTGTTAAAAATAACAGCGAAGAAAACATGATGGCAAGTGTGTTACTCCTCCAACGTGATTCTGTATTGATGAAGCTATCGTTAATGCTTATTCTTATCAGAAGTGGCAGCGCTCACAACGAGTGCGATGAGGAAAATTTGTCTTGCGGGCCGAACCAACCCCTTATCAGATTTCCCTTCCAACTCGTAAAGGAGATGAAGGAGCCATGCAGTTATCCCCGTCTTTGTCTTTCTTGTACTGAAAAAAATGAGACCATGCTTATGCTTCCAACGACCAAACTCCAAGTCAAAAACATATACTACGAAGAAAAGGAAATTTCCTTAACTGACCCGGAATACTGCTTTTTCAACAAGTTTACGCAAATAATCAATTTTTTTCAGAGTTACCAATTTGAATCAGTACATCGTCACTTGAGCTTCTTCAATTGTACTTCAGCTGGCCATCGACACCTCCGCTACAGGGATGACTCTGTTGGTATCTCATATTCCCAAGATTTGGTCTCCTGTCCAATTTTCATTTCTGATTCTTTAGACAGTGTCCTCGAATTAGATCTAACATCCTGTACCAAGATGTTCGACATCCTTTCGCCAATCGGTTCCACCTACAGGTCTCCCTTGTATTGGAAATGGTTCAAACCAAATTGTTCCGAGTGCGAAGCTAAAGGCAAGAGATGTAAATGGAAGACCAACAACGACACAGAAGGAGACATCGAATGCTTTGAATGCACACGAAAAAGAATTCACGTTTCTAAATCTCTTATTTTTGCTACTACAGGTCATATCAGAGACTCTTACACTTTCGCTTTTTTAATATTGTTTTGTTCCTATTTCCTAGAAATTTGAATGCCAACAAGTGAATGGCCTTACAAAGATTTGAAAAAAAACAGACTAAAACAAAGAAATAAATCTTTATTTTTTTATTTTCTTAATGAAGTCTCCAACCGCTATTGTAGGTTCGATCTTTTTGGGGCTGGTGGTCACTGCTGTCTTTAAGAGCATTGTCTATTTTAGGGAAAAACAAGAAGATCAAGCAAGAGTGGACAAGTTTTTAGAGGACTACAGGGCAGAAAAGCCTGCAAGATTCACCTACGCTGACCTTAAAAGAATCACCAATGGCTTTAGGGAAATGTTAGGAGAAGGAGCTCATGGGGCTGTGTTCAGAGGAAAACTTTCCAGTGAGATACCCGTGGCTGTGAAGATCCTCAACAATACAGAGGGAGAAGGGAATGAGTTCATCAATGAAGTGGGAATTATGGGCAAAATCCATCACATCAACGTGGTGCGCTTGCTTGGCTTCTGTGCAGAAGGACTCCATCGTGCTCTTGTCTACAATTTCTTTCCAAACGGTTCTTTACAAAGCTTCATTTTTCCTCCAGAAGACAAGGACCATTTCCTTGGCTGGGAGAAGCTTCAACACATTGCTCTTGGTATAGCTAAAGGGATTGAGTATCTTCATCAAGGTTGCAATCATCCCATTATTCACTTTGACATCAATCCTCACAACGTGTTACTTGATGACAACTTCACTCCAAAAATATCTGATTTTGGCTTGGCCAAATTGTGTTCCAAGAATCCCAGTTTGGTGTCCATGACAGCTGCAAGGGGAACCTTGGGATACATTGCACCTGAAGTCTTCTCTAGAAACTTTGGAAACGTATCTTACAAGTCTGATATTTACAGTTATGGAATGTTGTTGTTAGAAATGGTTGGTGGGAGGAAGAATGTGGACATGTCTTCTCCAGAAGATTTCCATGTTCTGTACCCTGATTGGATCCATAACCTGGTTGATGGAGATGTGCATATCCATGTTGAGGATGAAGATGATTTTAAGATTGCAAAGAAACTGGCAATTATTGGGCTTTGGTGCATTCAGTGGCAGCCAGGGAACCGTCCATCCATAAAATCTGTGATACACATGCTAGAAACTCAAGAGGAAAACCAGATTGCCGTGCCTCCTAATCCATTTCACTCGGCAACTTCCACTACAGTTAAGGGACCCATTTCGACAAGACGACCTTTGCATTTGGAAGTGATTGAAGAATGATTTACACCGGAAAATATAATCTTTCAATTTGTACAAAATTTATATCAGATGAAAGTTTATGAGACATTGAAGCAAACAAGTTATATAACAAAATTAGTAAAATTGAACTCCAGAGCTCGTTTGTAACTTTACTAGGGGTTGCCATGATCTTTCCATTAGTGTTGGTACTTTTAGAGATTCAACTAGTGACTTTGTTGGTGCTTTTAATATTTTTAATGTTGTTGACGCTCTCACAACAATGATCCGTATTTAACTTTCCCGTTTGAATGATGTAATTCATTATGGTTGGAATGCTACTCACCTATTGTGGTTCAAGCTTTTCATTCCAACTTTAAGGTCGCTTGGAAGATTAAGTAGATGGAATAAATTCAAGTGGATAAATGGTTTTATGGATTTTAAAACTTCTTATAGTTGATAATTAGTTAATGTACCATATTTGATTTTCTTTGGTGAAATTCTTTATCCTTTTGTTTTCAGGAGGTATTTTAGGAATAGATTTAGCCTTTTGGAATATGATTGGTGAGTGTTAATATGCCAACTTAATTGGAAACAACATTCATAGTGATGCAAAACATGTTTTTGTATATAAAAAAAATAAAGAACAGTTTGAGAAAGATTTAAGTACTTAATGAAAGAAAATAAATACACAGAACTAAGTATGTAATTGGAACGGAATAGTACTTGAAAAATTTGAACTAAAAATGAAGTTTCTGACGAGAGACACAACAAAACAAACTTCACTAGCCACACCCATCAACATTACAAACTTCGAGAATGATATACAAATATCCTAATTGTTAATTAACCTTTATTTGATAAATATTTTTTACAGTATAAATTACGCATATATAATATCTAAAAGGCTTAATACCCTTTTGGTCCCCAGTAAGTTGTGTCAATTAAGTTCCTTCTTTTATGTCAATTAAGTTCCTTCTTTTAAAAAAGTGTCAATTGTATCCCGATTTGGTAAAATTTGCCTCAATCAAGTCCCTTCCGTTAAATACTTACAAACGGTGTTAAATTTTTTTTTTCTCTCTTCTACTTTTCTGTGCAAAGCTGATTGTCAGTACTTTTTTCTGTGCACATCTGAATAAAGTGATACAATTACTTTTTCTTTATCATTTAGCATCTGAATATTCTCATTAGTAAAA